>NW_025777845.1:0-156547 GCF_021130785.1 Homalodisca vitripennis
TCATATTCATCATTCATAATTTGACTGGAATTCTATTTTGTTATAGTAGTTATATTTAGTATTTATAATATACGTATATTTTCTTCATACTCCCATCTAGTATAATACAACACACTTTTAAAACTAAATACACATTATCATTATATTTACTAAATTAAAATACAACTAGCCAAATCGTTGCCAACAATAAAATATAATACAAGAGAAAAAGTTGAAAAGGCTTTAAAATAAAATCCGAACCCCTCATGTATTTGCAAATATAAACAAAATAATTACACAATATAGATAGAATAATTATTATTTAACACGTATATATGTGCGTAGGTTATTTAATGCGTTTTTATAAATCTACCCTGATAGTGAAAATATGTTATGATAGAAAGAGGTCTTTTTGGAATTCATATTGCATCAAAACACTACAGACTTGTATGGCTTAAATTATACTGTAATAATATTTTTTATATATGGAGAAATATTTTAGATGAAAGTTAGTTTTGAAATAAATTGCTTTAAATTGGTACTGTTTATATTAAAATTTATAGTTTATATCCAATAAATAATAGTAGAAATTTTAAAGCTATAACATCAAAGGATATTGTTTTGAATGGAAAACTTAAAATAGTTTCCTATTCTTGGAAAACTTGTTAACATTTTAAATAAAGTTGTTCACTTTATATAATCATTCCTCTTCATCCTTATATAAAAATTTACAAAATGAAAACAGGAACAATTAAATGGTATCATCAAAAACCCTATAAGTTACTTAATTCATGTATTTAACAAATTTACGCAGGAATAAAACATAAATTGTACATTTTGTTCTATTTGCTGGAAACGTAAGCAATGTGATTGTACTTATTTTCAGGAACAGTGATTTACATATTAAAGTCAGTTTACTGTGCTGTCATAAATGCTCTCATCGGCAAAGCACAGTTTAAACTAACGTTTAGATTTAATACACAGTACTCTAGCTTTTCAATATTATAAATATGTTAATATGCCTATTGATATTGAATGAACACAATTTTTTTAAACTTCTAGTACAAAAATTCTACCTACGAGCCAACCGGAACAAAGGATAATCGCAAATAAAGGTATTTTTCTCGATGAACAACAGTATCCATTGTATACGGTCACTGTAAGAGGTAACCCATTGTATACGGTCACTTTAAGAGGTAACCCATCCCCAACAATCTTACTTTTTCACTTTAAATTTTTATTTGTAAAGCTGTTAGAGATTCCAAATTTACTTCGAAGAGCAGCACTTACATTCTAAGGTAGGTACGAGTTATACGTAGGGCACAACTATTTGCGAATTCAATCGAACATGTAACTTTTAGGTAGTTAATAATACTTAAAGTTTCAGGTAAACTACAGAGCAAAAACATTATCAAAGCTGTAAAATATAAAATTAAAATTCAATATTACGTAATGTGCAGGTGACCTTTACACATTTATGTTTCCCACTTTGTATAATTCTATATAAATAATTATTCATTTGTAAAAATTGGGTCTTTACTTTAACAAGCTACTACGCTGAGAACATGAATAGGACACAGTAAAGAGGTTAAAACTAAAGCATACGTCAAAGTGCACCAGACTATGAGTACTCATATCATACTACTCATTGAGACAGTCTTGTTATGAACAAACATACTTTTGCTTCATGGATCGTGAGGATTCTAACTAGTCGGAAGATGATCTAAAATTGTTTTGGTACTATGCTGAGACCTCTCTACAACAATGTCAGAACGTTCTATCCAAGGAAACGTGTTGTTTGCTTGATTATGAAACCATTAAGGTGCACATGACATCCATCTGTAAACCAGGCATCACTTAGGAAACGCAGGTTCTTCATAGTATATTGCTAAAATTGAAGCATAGTTTCTGAACTCTGGCTTGTTTGTTTCTACAGTTCAAAGGTTGTCCTGTTAGTATCCTGTAGTGAAAACCACCCATGTTTTTTGATCATTCTTTGCATTGACGTATTGCTAATATTCAGTTTTTTAAGAGCAGTTCGCATTATGCTTGTTTTCGGTGACTGTAACACTTGCTGCAACACAATTTCCATAGTTTTCATCTATACAGTCATTAGTTGAAGAGCCACCTGAAAAGCCCTTTCGCTATACCAAAACACTACCTGTTTCCAAATGTTTCAACAACACTAAGAATCACAGCAATACTAACGCGGATGTTTGTCGAAAATGTTCCTGAAAACGTATTGCAGTGTATAACAAGCTAGAACCACCCGCACGTCCGATTAAAATAATGCTTAACGATAAAAAACTTTCTCTACCGTTGTTAGCACCATGTTAGCAAAAGTTAACCTCAAATAAGATAGAAATAGTGAACACGAAGCCGTGCATCAATCGATAATAGAATCAGCTGCTCAATAATGCACCTACAGCTGATTCAGTTTCAGAACTGTTTATTATGGTTAATGCTGTAAAATATTCCAATTGAAGTTCTATTTAATTCACAAATTAATAATAATTTGTTACTTCTATATTACAAACCAGGGGAAAGGACTCGTATATTACGACTACACTATTGGAACCCATTGTTATATACGACCATAGTACATCAGTTTTCAATACCTGTAATTAACACTTCGTTCCCTTGATATATATCCTACATATATAACTATAATCATCCTAGTGGAGTTAAATCAATATTTAACAATATTACCTGGAAATGATTATTAATATTTCCATATCCACTGACAAGTTTTTATAATACCAACACATGTATTAGTTAGAATTAGAATTAATACATAGCCACAGCTCTAATTACCGTATGTATACTTTGTGACTAATATATTACTTACTCTAAGTTCATTTTCTTATATAAACACATTGCAATTACTAAAGTTAATTATATTAATATGGAAAGTCTTTGATATAGTAGATAAATGTATTTATTACATGGTTTATGTATTTATTCATTATAAACAAATTTAAATTATTATTAACTTTAATTACGGTTTATTTCCGTATACAAATAGGTATGTTGTGAAAATTTATATTTTACCTAGATTAAGAACAATATTATAAATAAGAAAATATAAATATCCAAATATAATATTTTGAAATTTTACAGTTGGTAGATGATTTTTAAATGTTGGAAAAAATACGTTATCTTATAACGACATTAACTTAAGACAAATTATTTGAAATATGTTATTTTATTCAGGTTTATACTGCATATCCTAAAGTCACAATCGTTTATAAGGAACTATTAATCCTGGAAACATCACACACTTTAAACATTCATACGTGTTTATTTAGCTAGTTTTATTTAGTTCTGATTCCAAAAGTGCCTAAAAATTCATACCTTAAATGCTTTTAATATGCGGTGGACTGTTAAAAGTTAAAACTTGCTGTATGTATATCATTACAAATTTATTTGTAAATAGATGACAACGGCATGATATATGATGATTTTATTGATCATCCATGTATTGCAGCACATATACTACTATAGTGGTGTACTATCGATATCATTATACAAGATTATATATATATCATTGTCGATATACTATATATTGAATCGATATCATTCAGAATACAAGAATGAGAAACAAAACAGTTACAAGTTTTTTAATGATCCCTGATTATAACTGAATATTGAAAAACAATTATAAATTACGTTAGATTTTAGTTTCTTTTAATGAAATATCTTACAAAACATTTAAACTTTGTTTACGTTCACATATGTGACATTAAAGCAATTATAAAGTCACATATAAAACAAAAAAGCTATTAAGTGACACTGAATGATATATTTTTATAAGTTT
The DNA here is from genome assembly GCF_021130785.1 of Homalodisca vitripennis. Classification (NCBI taxonomy): domain Eukaryota; kingdom Metazoa; phylum Arthropoda; class Insecta; order Hemiptera; family Cicadellidae; genus Homalodisca; species Homalodisca vitripennis. Next base: position 3,797 of record NW_025777845.1, read on the forward strand.
TATTTTACATATATATTATTGTTTTGTTTTCTAGTTCTTATTGCTTGCTGTCTAAAAACTTTATAAATACATATTTTGATTTGTTACTTCCACAGTAAATATTATGTCTTATTCAAAAAGATATACTACCTAAGGTATGGCTGAACTGATTTTAGTGCAATCAGTTTACCTAATGATATGGTTTACCTGCTGGATATTTAATGCTATATAGTTTTAAAAAGTGCATCTCTCATTTCCCGGTTATAGAACTGCACAAGGAATATGCACTTAGCCGTCTAGTGTTTTTTTTTTACAGGATTTATATGTATGGTGTTGATATCGTTTTTAAATACAACAGACTCCCTCACGATACCAGCAACCTTCTGAAGAATGGATCTCATCTGTTTACCATCCATCTCAGTTATCCCTTCAATTTGCAAGTTCTTATTACGGTTATACTGCTGCAAGCTCTTGAAATTGAGTTTTAATTGTAGCAAATTTTTCTTTAAAGGTTTTTAATTTTGAGTCTCAAAAGATAAATTTAATGTTTCAATACTTTTAACTGTTAACTTCAGTTATTTCACCACACTGTCATTATCAGCAATATTATTTGAAAAATATTGTAAGGAGGTTTGAAAGTCGTTAACTCTTGTCTTACAACGCGCTTCAAATTCAGAAATTAGTTTTTAAATGTATCCCCATTTTTTTATAAATGCATTCTGCATTTTGCTAATAATTTCCTAAGATACAGTTTATTTTGATTTACTCATCTTACTTGCACAATACAGCCTTTGCATTTCCATCCACCTCGTCTCACAGATTAGTATAAGCGGATTTAAATCAAATAAATAAGGCGACATATATCTGTGAACAGAAATTCAATCCCAAGGATATTGCTGGAGTCCATCCTGTCTTTCCTCACAATACATACATCTCTGTACCTCTAGATTCCTGTAGAGCTTAATATGTTCAATCTCCTGGCTCTTTAATTTTCATATGTTGTTGCTGAAGTCAGCCATAAATCCAAATCTTACACATATCCACTCTTAAACAATTTTTTTTTATTACAATTGTTCAAATTATAACAAAATTTTAGGCTTCCATGAGGCTTCACGGTACATTTATATCCAATAGTGGACATATAATACTATATCAACGTTTAAATACTAATTTTATTTTTAACAACTACATTATTTTCCGATTTTCTTGTTTCTTTCATTATTAACCATAAGGCCTATATAAAATCTTCGCTATCGATCACATAAATCCCAAAAAGTGTCTTGTACCAAACATAAGTTGAATAGAAACGCAATTTTAAGATAATTGTGCTACAGGTAAAATTGCTATTGAAATATCATGTGGATGAACTGGCATATTAGAATTAAGTCCCCGGTATATCGACTTGTAGCCGTTGCTAGCTCAGTTATCAAACAAATTTTTTATTTATACTTCATTGATTTACCACTGCAAAATGTGGATGTACCCGTTCAATTATATATAAAAAAAACTATTTTCCGCTCTGAGAAATTCCAATAAATAATAGTTACGTACTGGTACGTACTGAAGGCGATGTATGACTAATAATGCATATATTGACAGAAAAACAGAATTATTCTCTTCTTAACAAATAAACCACGGTATATTGGTTTGAAACATTTATAAATTTTCGTGTATCTAGGTACACTTCTACAGATATAATATACATGTATAATTATTTACATATATTGTGACAAAACATTAGGTAAGAACTCCAAACAAGAAAAACAAACATTATAAATAAATACAGTAGATCAGCAGCTGATGGGCCATGACATGACGTGTGTGAATAAAGTTGACGAAAAAATAAATTTATCTTAAATTAAGACCCCTTGGATGTCTTCTCTGAAGCACCAATTGGTGTGCAGTTTTTCACTTTTATTCAATTTAAAATCTATTCAGGCTTCTTCGTTTTAATCTTCAGGGATCTTATTTTATGCCTTTGATGGTGTAGCAATTTTCTATCTGATTTTGTTTATGGACATTGATAGCGTGACTAGTTAAAGGTTTTTCTATATCGCTATGGACAATGTCAAATCGGTGGCCAGTTACTCGTATCCGTAAATGATTCGATGTTTGGCCGACGTATTGTTTTTCACAAAATTTACAGTCAAATTGGTAAATAAGGTTTTTTGTGTCACAGTTGATAGTTTCCTTTGATAGGATATACATGATTAGTTACATTACTGTTGAAATTTTGACTTGTAGACATGATCTTACAGGTTCCACAACGAGGTTTTTGGCAAGGTTTACAACCAAAGGACTGTGATTCCTTATTTACATTTTTTAGAGGATCAGTACAGACCAACAGAAACACAATTGTCTGACTCAAATACATACCAATCACTTGACAAAGATGCTTCCAATGAATTTAATAAAATTATTAAACAATTTCTTAAACAACATGGGGAAAATGAAGAGCATACCCCTTAAATATGATATGATATGATCCTTCGAGATAGTACAAATGACAATAGAGTCAGACAATAGAGCAAAATTGGTGCACAGATAACAGCAGTTACTGCTATTGTGGAACCGCTCATTGTTTTAGCATAGGTGCTCATATCCCCCAACCCTACAGTCATCCTATACCCATCTATAGTCTGGATAAGATTATTTTTAAAACTATATTTGCGTGATTTATTGGTGTTAATTTTTTACATCAGGTTTTAACACTACGGTTTGTGTTTGGAACTTGATATCTTCTTCCGAAAAAATCCTGTTTCCTTCACAATCCATCCATCGTCAAAAACAAAACAAGTTCCTTCTATTCTTCTAGAGATACTGAATAAACCTTAAAGAAAGTATATGTAGACAATAAATACGAATTAAGTTTTGTAGCTTTATATGATATGGTTACAATAAATTTAGGCCATTCTTCAATTTAAAACAACAAATCCCTTATTTATAATTATTAAATTTTATAATTTGTTACAAAAAGCAATTTATAGATACGAATGAAATTTAGATCTTACGTAAATAATGATGAGTGGAAGGCGTCACATCACTTCGATTTCCCAAATTCATGAACAACTGATTATGAGTGTTCTAGTGATAATGAGTTCAAGAAAACGAAGATAAGACTCCGATATCTGGTCGTGTTAGTGTTGTACAAGCACTTTATATTTGTAAAGACCAGACTGCTGGGTTTCAGCTTCCAATATTCAGATGATTAAAGTGTTCCATGGCTCTGGGTTAGTAATATCTGATTTGTACTTTCTGTACTGTATATCTTATATCCCAGACAAAATTTTTTATCATTTTTGAAATATATCGCATGCACATGTTAGCTTCCTTTACATACTTAATGCCTCTACAATGTTCGTCCGTTTTTCAAAATTGTCCACGAGCTCTAAAAAGGACTTTTTTATGGAAGATGCAGTACATTTAATTTCTTCCGTATGAATGCTATCGGAATATGGAAGTTCCCCAGCTGTTGAGGCTTTCACCTACCATGGCCATAAGTCTTACAAGGGTTTAAAAATATTTACCACCCACGACGCTTCTTTTAAATATTTTTTACATGAAGTTAACATAAAGCAAATGAAATATTCTAAAAGAGACAAACGATGAGTGTTTAAACAATACAGAAATCCAGACAACGGGCATTGTTTCCTGGATGTAATTTCCATATTTTATGGTAGGGATGGGCCCTGTAATTATTGAGTGGTTCTCCATACTTTATTTTCCCGTAGCCCTGAGCCACTTATAAATATGTCTTGCACTAATAACCTGGACTATTATCAACAGCATCATCGATGTTTTAACTCTAAAAATAACATCATTTTGGCAGGGAATGACATACATGATCCTAGGAAGTGATCCTGTTTCCGACCACTCTAATTAATCTAGTGTATTTTTAGAGCCATGTTACACGTACATGTACTTTATTATAAAGTAATCTAACACTCAACGTTTAAGTTCAACCATAAATTTATTTTAAAGACAAGTATTAAAAATAACTTAAGCTCCTTCAAATAGTGTTTGACTGTTAAAAATACATAACCATCTCGTAGTTCCAAGTTTATAATTTGCAGGCGTTTTTAAACATTTATCATTTGCAGCGCCGCCTGGTGGCGAGTTACATCAATGGGGATAACATATAAACCATCTCCGTAGAAAGATAAATATTCATAAAATATTTCATAATGATTGGTGACATATTTACGAGTCTTTTTGTATACAAACCGTTAAAAAATAATTTCAAAACTATCCAAAACGAATATAATTTTTCAATCTTTATAAACCTACTGTTCCTAATTATGTTTTCTTTCAATAGCAACTTACATGTTCATTGTTCTTTTATTCATTTTGCAACGTGAAAAATACAGCCAAATGCAGTAAAAGTATCAGACAGCAAAGAGTAATAAATCCACAACTGGGGCTTGCGGATGTAAACATCTACATATCTCTGTGCTAATGCATTTCGGATGCCGACCAGAGCTGCAGCCATAATTCATACACCGGAGTCCTGTTTAGTATGTCACATTTTGGAAACTATACTCCACATTTCAAACAGTTTCGCCTCTTGATTTTTAAATTCACAATAACAGGTATTCCTGATTATAAGCTAGACCACACTCCGCTTAGCTTCATTGAGGGTGCATGATAAATTTAAAGAATTATTGCTCTTTTCCTTATTGAAGTGTTATTCGGGCAGATATGCGTTAACATTAAACTGAGTCTTTATCATCATCTAGACAATATTGTAAAATGTGGTGTTTACTGAGTTATAGTATTCATAAAGTTTAGCCAAATAATATGGATTTACATGCATCATTATATAAATGCATTACAATAGCTAAACAATTTGCCTGCTTGTCTGTCGGTATCTGTAATAGATTGGACTAGGACAGAAATATGAGAAACCATCAGTGCCGATCTAACGACGCTGTTAAATATTATTTTTCTTTTTTCATGTTGTGGTGATTGATATCAATTTCTGCAGGAAGGTTGTAACGTAAGCGGTGAAGTCACTGAGACCATATTTTAAGTAGTCTTGGGTTAGATCGAGGACATATAAAATGAAAATTTTACAGCCACACAAGATGAAACATTGAAATACAATAAAAAGTTACCTTATGGAACAGACGGCGTGCTCTGCAGTAATCCAAACCGTAATCCTGAGATCTGCTTACTGGCTGAATTCTCCTCATCACCAGAGCCTGTGCCTACATGCGCAATAGCACACACCTTTTTCTCACCACGGGTAATACCGAGTGTTCAAAGAGCTACCATTGCCTTTTGGCAACTTTTTTTAGTGCAGATCATTGTTGTTTTGTTTTCTCGCCCGCAGGCTGAGAGCTCAGTTTTAATTTTAGCGTGTATGGACAGTTTAATTTTATATACTATTCCCTCACTGAACATTATTCACCGTTTCAAATGGCGTTTCTTCATTGCAAATGGAGTGTTGTGATTTGTGTATTCCAATATATTATTTTGAGTAAACTGTAAATATGAATTCGTTAATGGAGTATTTCTCCACCTATTATAAAATCATGGTACGTTGATTTTAGTTAGGTTTGAGAGTATGTGAGCTGTAATACATTGCTTATAGTTTTAAGATAACTTTAGCAAAAATTATGAAAATGACTAAAATTACCGGTCACTCGAAATGAAACCGATTATTTAATTGGCGATTCCAATTTTATTTATATTTTTTAATTTAAAAACCGAGGAAAGGTAGTCGTCCTTGGATGAAGGTATTGCAGTTTTCAGGGGTTGCCTAATATTTAAACAGTACTTTGAGAAAGACAATAATAAAGTATAACAGTACGCCCCGGTTAGATTATATATAATATTTACTGCGTACTCTGAGAAAGGTGGGGCTCTAATTACTTATTGACACACAATGCAAGTAGTGAAGTAACTCATCTAAAATAAACAATTGGCACTGGTAGTTTACGGATAGTTATTCCATGGTTTTCGAATTATCATAAAACTTGTTTGCAGCAAATTACTGAGACACGAATATAATTAAGAGATAGACTATTACGAAACATATAAGGGTACTTATTTGAAGATTAAAAACTGCTTTCTCCTGAGCACGATCTCTGTCCGGTGTAGAATAATAAGCTATACTATAGAGAACAGATTGAAAGCACCTAGCAGTTGAAATACAGTAAGTGAAGCTGGGGAAAATATTTGAAAGCTGTACTATGTGATCGAGTGTAGGAAATCGGAGGGACAAGCGTACAGTAACTAAAATGTTTACATTGTTTGAAAGTATATTAGTCTATTCCAACAACAGAGACGAAATTTTTACACGTGTGAAGCTCCTACTGTTAGTTTCAATGTAATGCTAACATGAAAACGTGTTAATGTACTCGCACAATATCAAACGCTTGAATACTATCAGGCGATCACATAAGTCTGCGATGGTATAAGTAAATATATTCATTTATGTAGTTAAATTTTATTGATAAACTCTTTCAATTTGCGTAACTTGGCTAAACCTAGATCAATGAAACCTGTAATATTTTTGTTTTGAACTTATAGGTACAAAGTTTTGCACTTACTCCTAACTAACAAGGTTATGACAAGATGGTTAGTTAGCACGGAAATGTGTATGGATGGTTATAAACTTAAATCTGAAGAGTGTTGTCAATAAATATTTTTATGGTTTTTAGAAGTGCATTATATAAAAAATATTTGCTGAATTTCAACTAAATAAAGCTTATTCGAAATTGTTAAAATCATAATGAAAAGTATGTGTAGAGAGTATACAAGTTTTAATACATTTATGAAAGTATGTTTTACTGCAGGTGTTGTATAAATCTTTATTTAAGCAAACCAAGTCCACTATTTCTCATACCTTATAAATGTGACTGGAATAAGTCTTCATATATAAATATTGGTAGAAGTAATCAGACACACAAAGTTGAGTAAGACAGCTTACAGTAAACACGGTTAGTTATAGAAGACCCTGCTCGCGTACGTACCATAATATCGACAGTTTATAGCTGTTTATAGAGCGTTACTTCAACCCACTAAAGAGATTTCTGTTTGCACGTGCTATTTCGTTATAGCAGGCTATGTTTTAAAATATTAAATCTAAATAATATAAACCTATTTTAAAATATATATTAATGTTTTTTAAACCTTGCGTTTTAATACCTTATAATAAAAACATTTACCTAATAAGTTAAACCTGTTAAGGTTCATTTTCAAGCCATGGGTTAACTGGAAGGTCTGATTTATAATTCAATTTAACAGTGCTAATACTTATATACATTATAGGGTATGTCATTAAAAACATTTTGTAAACCAATAGAGGCAAACTTAAGTATTCAGTAATGGTTAAGAAATATTGATTTTAAATTAAAATATACCTTATGGATCAGTTGGAAGAAAGGTAGAACGGTAGGTAGGGTTATCTTGTGTAGCCACGAAACGCCATTTTGTATTTTCTTATGAACAAATTTCCATATATAGAACTAGTAAAGTTACAACTATGAAGATTGAAGAAGACATAAGTATTAATGCACAATTAAAAATTAATATTTTGATTTTCCTTTATTGTTAACAAAATTGCCTTTGTTGTAAAAATTTTAATTTTAATAACAACAATCCCGTATGGTTACAAATAATTTACAATTTAGAATGCTGATATTTAATTATTGTTCTTAAAAGTACAACGGTACCTTTTTCGAACTAAATTGTCAATTCCTAAGTTTTCATGCTCATTTTGTAGGTATTCACATGACGGAAACAACAAAAGCATTTATCGGTTGAAAGGTATCCGTTTTGCATTAGATATGCAAATTACAGGGTGTATAAATTATTAAATTTTTGTAAGAATTTCAGCAATACCTCTCTCGACGTTATATGTAAACGCATAAACGGGCACGAGAACTTTATATGTACTATTGTACAAGCCAGGAGCAACCAATAGCCGATACCTCTCAACTGTAACATTGTATATATTAGGATGGCGTGCCATTGCAAAACTTTAGCTTCAGGGTTAACTTAAAAAATTTTATAAGTATTTAATATTATAAAAAAATGATAACATCGCTTTGGATAGCTAAAAAGCAACAGCAATGTTTATCTAAATTCACACCATACGAGGTTTTATAAATATTGGTAAATAAACGTTAGAATGTATAGATCCATTTACATTTTTAACTCACGACTACTTTTTGCGCATTTTACATACCACTAGTCAGCAGCATGCATGCTCAGCTCTGCTAGTCGATATAGTCCCAAAACTCTCCAAATCCAGCATTCCAAGAAAAATAATAACTGAATTTTAGACACGTCAGTGTCATTATAGTGACTATGCCTGTACTTTGGCTTTCAGCCTGCAGTTTTCTACTGATGATAAAAAAGATTAATACCTTTGTGGATGCAAGACTATTTCAATAGATATTTTTTAAGTATTTTAGTTGAAAAGTGAATATTATTTTACCTAAATAATAGGTTGATAGATTTTCTGATAATGATAATATTAACAATTTATTTCTTAAGCATCGTACTGTAATAAATATTTCGGTAAATTTTAGTAATCGAACAAATACTGAATAAAATAATAAGTTTAGGAACGAGCCACACATGATATAATGGATATAAGCCAGTTGCCTCTAAACGTATGTGTGCGATGGAAATTGATAGAAACCTTACAAATCCCTCTATATAAACTAAATAGCATTAGGAAAAACCACTTATATTACTTCTTTAACTAGTAGTGGGTGGGTTGTTTCTTATATTTTATTTCCATTCATATTACACTAAATCAACTGGCAATCAAACAAAACCCAACATTATGATTACGATTTTCAAAACTGCTGATACAGCTCTTGTAATGTAAACTCAATAAATTGCCGCTATCTGGCATAATCATCACTAATCGTACTTAACATCACAGAAACAACGCAATCGGCTTAACTTTATTGCTTGCGAACACGGCATTGGTTCATACAACCAACAGTACTGTGCTGTTTAATCTTTGCCGTTTGTTATCGCGCTATTCTTCAAAATACATATTTTCCAATCTCTTATTATTCTTTAATAATGTAGAAAAATATTAAAAATATAAAAGGAGTAAAGGATCTGTTTTATGGCCCAAAAATGTATTTTGTTGAGATATATACTATACCCAATACAATAATACCATCTTGCTTGCAATTACTAATTGTTTTAAAGGTAATCAGTTATATTTAATACTAATACTCAAATCTATTTATTTAATATTTAAATTGACATACGAATATAATTTAGTATTATCTTTTTTAATTCCTAATTTGTATTTATTTCCGTTATACCCAAACATAAAAATATGTAAATTTATTGTAATATTAGAGAACCTAACTGTATACTTCGTTGTCAACAAATGTACTGAGGCAATTTTATATTATTTTACTGAAACACAGGATCCTCTTTGCACAGAGGCCTACACTCTACTTGAACTTAATTAAGTTCAACCGAAAGGCTTCCACAGCAGACGTGTGTAAAACGATTCTGTTTCGTAGATACTCTTTCTATATTATATTTCTTTAATACTGGATATGGTATCCTCTTGGGTAGCAGTTTTTATATAAAAAAGTAATTTAAATTTTAGGAAAAATACGTCCAAGATGAAAAGAATTTATGTTATGTATTAATTTAATAATTAGATAGGTTTTATCTTTTTGAAATCCTTAACACTTTCAACAATAAGCATAAGGCACACACCAAATTTTTAATATTACTATGTAATATTCAATTTATAAAGCAAACCAGAATTATATTTAACGATATGAAGTATAAAACTTATTATTATTATTATTTTTTTGCTCTTCTGAGAGACAAATTAAAATTTATTATTATACTTGAATTCATAATATTTATTGTACGTGCATAGTTAATAATTACGAGTGTAAACTAATTACTTGTTCTACTTACTTCTAGTTTAACGTCATGTTTTGTGTAAAGGTTTTTTTATAACAGGTTTAAAAGTGATTACATGATTTGGCAAAACTCAATTTTTTCTTCTAGCTCTCAGCAAGATATACTCGTAGTGGTATAGGAGTATAAATAATGTACATGGAAATTACTTTCACGCCACAATCCTTTCGTAAAAACGGTTTAATCTTATTGGCGATAAATAAACTGGGTTGCAGTCTGTTGTAAGTATGGAGGCTTACAAAATCAGGACTAAATTAAAAATATTTCAAAATTATTGTAAGTATATTTGTATCTTTCCTTAGAAGTGCAATGTAATCATTACAACAATTGCGATTGGTGACTTAAAAAAAGTGATTCATTTTATTGATATCAATGACAACATATAAGAATATATTTCTCTGTGTTCAAAATTCAATACTTAATTTTACATAACCACAGCAACTGCATTGTACAAAGTTAATTTAGGCTCGTATTGAACTCTGGAAAATGATTTATATTTAGTGTCGAAAAAAGCCTTGCAATTTTATAATTTAAAAAGTATACCAACTTTAAATTCTGTTACAAACTTCTGAAAAAAGTTTAAAATTTTTGTCTTATTCAATGAGCGAAAAAACAATGTCTATCCGTTTTCATTACAGTATTAAAACTACATGATGATTATTGGAATATCTTTTAAAATATTGTATATCAACAAAGAAACAGGTTAAACTATACAATAATGTAATACATTAAAAACAATATTAAATTTAACTGCTGGTGAATTAAAGCCTATTGTAGGTTTCTATTTCTGCAGGTTGTGGTATGTTGTAGTGAGTCAAAAAATATTTTACTTTAAATTCTGTTTTAAATGGCAAATGTATAATGATGATTATATTGGTTAAGAACCAACGGTTGGTTTTTCACTTGTTGCTAACATATTTATAAATACAACTCTTATAATAGTCATGAAATTTATAATTTATAGATTCATTAATAAATTATATGTAAAATAAATATGATAGGCATGGAATATTGTATTTAGAATATTTTTAATAAATACAAAAGGTATTGCTGTATGGAATATATCATTACTTTTACTATGTAATTAGTTTAAATTTGATATATACCATCTGCTCCACGTTAATAATATGAACGTATAGTTAGTTTAATTGCAAATATAAAGGCTACTACCTATAAAGATCTATATTCCTAAGGCAATTTTAAAATACACCTGAAACGTTAGTTCATATAAATCACTGGGTACTGTAATCACGTTTTATATCAAAGTTAGAGAATCAAATAAAGTTACCATAAACATGTTCTTTTAGCCTGCTAATAATTTCTTACGACATTACATAAAATTTTAATAGATGTTATGACGTGCAGTATATAAAATTGACGTAGATGAAATTACATATAGTTTATAATACGAACAATTACTTTTAATATTTGATTATCTACACTTAACAAAGAAGAATATAACAGTTTTAATAGGAAAAATAAATTATTTTTAAAATGAGATAAAACAAAAACAAACAAATTGATAAGCCGTTTTGTAACTTAGTAGATAATGAAATAAATTAGCTAACTTCAAACACTCGTTGGTAAAGCGGGTGTTCGTTGTAAGATCTGGAATTAAGGCCACGTGTTTTTACTTCCCGCCTACATTGTTTATTGGTATTTAAAAATTCTATTGGCATTTATTTAGTATAATACATTTATGATTGTAACCAATGCTTTTCAGATTTATTAAAACTAATTCAATTACAAGTAAGTGAATGTCATAGCCAGAGTCTCACGCTTTTTAAGCAATTATATACAACACAAATCTATAGGATATCCTCTTATCTTAGATTAAATAACATATTTACATGCCAATGCTACATCTTTTAATTATTATACCGTTCCCTACTTTAGGTATTTATAGAATATAAATTTGAATTTTATAAAAATTTGCTTAAACATTTCTTTCTAAAATTTAGAATGAATAATACTCATATCTGTAACAAATATCAAACATTCATAGTAACCTAATTGTACACAGCATTTAAACATAAATGAAAAAAAAACGCGATATGAGTATGCCTCATTCATAAAGCATTACAGTCTTGGCTGATGTTACGTGCGAAATTTAAACTGTATAGATAATTTCACTAAGTTTTTTTTGTGTTATTTTATCAAATCTTAAAAACGTTATAAGATTGCATAAATTGGTTTGTAAATGTAATTATTATTAAATTAGTTCATTGCCAAAGTTGTTATCGAGGAGTCATATAAAAAGTTTGATTGATATTGTCATGATTAAACAATATATCATTTGCTACACTTTCCTTCAAATAGAACTCTATTCCATCAACATATTTATATAAAGCCAATATTGTAAGCTGTAGTATCATATAACGAGACATTAAACTGCTTTTATTATTTATACCTGTTCAATGCTCTGTTTATCTAAATTAATATTGAAAATGTCGATATTTAAAACATGATCGGTGGATAATGATTGTGCCAGCGTGTGGCGCTCTTGCAAAACAATTTAATGTAATTTTACAAGACAATTCAACGTGGCTTAATTATTAACATTTCGAATATAAACCAATGAACGATACAAATATTTTAAATAGGCTCGGAGAGAAATAAACAACATTTAATAATTATGTTTAAATAGATAGCCTAAGACTAACTGTAGCTCGTACAGGAACATTTATATTTTGTAATTTTTTATTTATATTAATACGACTCGAATTTAAAACAACATGATCAACAAACAAATTAAACCCTTTGTAGCTAGAATAGGTTGTATACTTACGCAGACATGATTAGATAGTATGTCTCTCACTAAAGTTGTCTTCATCTGTCACACAGTACTGTACGATTCAGGAATATTCCCTCCTTTGTCACAGGGTCAATACACATACTGTACTTAAAAGAAGACAGTCACTTGGCATCGAGGAGAGGATAGACAAAAGAATGGGAAGATTCACAAATCTACACTTAAGGAGGGTCAAGACAAACTTATTGCAATTACCCTGATATTTTAAAAGGATTAAGGAGGAATGTGGGATTTTAGCGTCATATGCTCAGCCCTGAAACGAAAAAAATTTCCCATATGTACTCACACACATTTCTTAATCGATAATATAATAATAAGTGTTGCTAAAATTATGTAGTTTGTATTAAATAAGACCACAATTTACAATGATATAGTTAAACGACTAAATGCAAAATAACTTTCGGGTTTCTGAATATAAAATTCCTATTCATTCATATTAATTTGTAAAGGTAAGATGTAGAAAATATAAATTCCTGTACCTTATTGCCTTTAAGCAGTGAAGTACGGAGTAGGTTACTATTTACATTGGTACACTTTCTTTTATTGCATGCATAAGCAGATGACTGAGGAATTAATTTATATGTTTTTTAATTACGTAATAATTAGAGTTTATAAAATATTACCAAAAAAAATAAGATCGCGTGAACGAAAGTTAGTTTTGAAAATTTGGAAAGACATATTTGCTAATAATGGACAAACCTTTAGTTCACAGTGCTACCATCGATTTCTTGTATCAATGGACAACTGTTTAAATTTACTGAATAAATACGATCATCCAATTAAAACTTACATTGTAGACAATAGCGCCAAATTAAATCGAAATAATTCAGTATTTGAATTGTGTTAAGCTTATTCAGCAGAGTAACAAGTTTTTATAACACCATGTGAACAATAATTTCTACTTTACTTTGAAGATTGGCCTATTAACGATTATCCGTTGACCAATTAGTATGCGCTAAATCATCAAAGAAATTTACAATTGGTACAAAATTCCTGGTCTCTTCTGCCAATTAATACCTACACAGCATGAATTTTCAACACTTGATGTGATGTTTTAATAATGCTATTGCTTACTTAACTGATGCAAATAAATCTTTATTTTGCGGCAAAATGTCTCAAATAACTTTACTACTTCGTGTACCATATCTTTGAATTCTGTGAACTCTGTAGTCCAGATGTGAAATATTAGATCGTGATATATTTTGAGATTCTAAAGCAGGCTATCACTTTTAACTATTAATTAACAATTATAGTTATAGTATATTAGACTCTGCACAAAAAATACAGTGTAAAATAACTTTGTGTTATAATATAATAGTAAAAGTTGTTCCCAACATAGTTTCGGTGTGGAAGCGCCGAAGGCCAAAAAGTCTACGACCTGGATTTTGAATCTGAGTTAGAGACTGCGTCGGTTAAGATTTTGTCTGTAACCGTTGCAATTTTGTCAGTACCATCAACCTAATGCTGTTTTGACTCTCCTCCTTTTTCGATTCAATCTGCTAAGGTTTAGTATAGGATCAGGCTCTCTTTTTTTTTCAAAAAAGTCTTGCTATATAAAATTATATTATATATATATATATATATATATATATATATATATATATATATATATATATATATATATATATATATATAGTATTTACGTTACCTTTGAAAGCAAAATGTTTTAGGAGGTTTCATTAGATAAATAACGTACACCAAAAAAGCGTTTAAGAAAGAAAGAACTTAGGATCAGCCATTTCATGAAGTAGCCGACAAAGAAATACATGTAAAGGAAACTACACAATCTTTAGGACAGTAGAACTTTCCGTTTTGTTGTACTTTTTGAACGGCCATTGTATTAAATACTAACAGGAATAACGGATTATTAACCACTAGTTAATGATAAATTGGTTTTAAATGTAAAAAAATTACTATACACAACGATTTACAATATACAATTGTAATATAAAATTACAAAAATTACGCATATTACAATAAAATTTAAGTAAATAAAATTTCCAAAATAACTATTAGATAACCAACCAAATGATATTATACGTCGAGTGTTGAAAATCTACAACAGATGATTGTTTAATAGGTCTAAAAAAGTGGAAGCAGTACTAAGAATAATTTGTTTGTTAGTTAATGTAAACTAACAAACAAAGAAATGTTTTGTGTAATAACTGTGTAAACTATATAATTTAAAGTCCAACGCCGATAATTTTGTTTGAATCTAAATTATTGGGTAACAATATATATAATATCCGATTTTTATATCATAAAACAGGTTTCCTTGTTAGTATTCTGTAACTAAATGTAATTAAAAATTTAATTGCACATTAATTAAATTAGTTAATGTGTAGGAACTAAACATTTTGTAATTGAATTGTTACATTATATTTTTTAATAAATTTTTGCACATAAGAAGTGTACGATTGAAATATGTTGCGACAAAATATACGGAAGCAAAATGGTATTGTATTACATTTGCCGTGCATTATATCTCTATACAACTGTAGGTCGGCTAATTCAGAATATATATAACGCAAATATAACGTGAATAATCCAATACTTTTATTGGTCAGACCAAAATTACAACTGACATAACAATACATAGCCGTGTGTCGAATTTCAGTCGCGTTAATATATCAAGGTGACAAGATTATTTTGTCGAAGGGAACTGTACTTTCGTTGGTTAATTATATATTTGCTACTAGATCACTGTGTTACCATGCATAATTCGTGTGAAAAACAGATGCTAGAAATTATGAAGTGACTTTTAGGTTGGGTTTTCCACCATTGACATTCTCGCCATCAAAAAGACTTACAGAGGAAACAAATAATGTTAATCGGTAGCTCCTTTTTATACAATAACCTACAGTTGATACATTTTTACTTATACCACTAACCTCTACAATTATTTTAGTTCTTTAATAATAACATCCGTAACTGACAACTAAGTGCAATCTTCAGAATTTGTTACGGGAAAGGCGCTACTTTTTCACACCGTACGTTTATATAAAAATATGATTTCTTTCTCAAGTTTTAATAAATATTTAAAAAATAGTAAAAAAGCGTCTAAGCTTCTAAAATAAATAAGGCTATAGGAAATATATGCCAAAAATGCAAGGTTTATACCTTGAGTTCTAACTCTAAGGATGGCTGAATCCGTAAATATGCAATTAATCAGTTATTAACGATAATTTCGAAGGTGAATGTTATACATATCAATCAATATTAAACCCAGTCATTATTATAAGGGTCTATTTCACCAATAAAATTATTTTAAATTTAACGCTGTTTCACAGTGGAATTCTGACCTATATATTACTGAAGATTTTACACAACGCCAAAACAACATAAGCATACATCCAACTAAAATATTGAATAGTTTATCAGAGGGGTAGCAAGTTACAAACCAGTGTAGATAAAAAAAAATGTCTAGACAGTAACAAACACGAACTTGTAAGTGAATTATTTAGTTACATGTAGTAACCAAATGAAAGACTTTTACAGAATAATTTCGTTGTACTTTATTCGTATAAATGATAGGATTACATTTATGGCATTTATTTTCTTCATCGTATTCCAACAAAACGGTGTATGATATTTTAAATTGTTGTAAATATTTGTTGTTAATAGGTTTTAATAATTTTTCAATACATCAATTATTGATATACAACGAGTTTCATTTAACTAAATTTATATGTTTTCTGTATCATCTATTTTATATTATTCTGGAGAAGCTATAGCAATAATACACAAACACTAGCCTCGGACAATAGAGCAAATTTAGTGCATAGATAACAGCTGTTTACTGCCATTGTGTGGCTTCTCATTGTATAGCGTGTTGGTCCGAGGGACCTTCAAACCACCTCCCTCTGATTTTTTGGACGATCTGTAGTCTTACTAAGTTCCTTTCAAGTACTTGATTTATCTTTACTTGTTAGTTTAGTTTCTGCTTTTGGCTAGACCTGAAAAATGTTGTAATTGATTTGCACAATAGATTGGCTAATATATAGTCCAATACTAGTGTAATATGTACCAGAATAGTAAGTAGGCAGAGGGTAGCAATAGTCAGGTCCCATACAGACTTCATCCACACCTTACTCTGACCTAACCAATTCAAATAGCAAAACAAACGCTCAGATAAAAAAAACAATAGTGGTGACTAGCAAAGCTATATAGTTTAAAATAAATTTGCTAAACATTATTATGAAAAGCAGAATTTGTCGGTTCAAATACATACTTATTTAAATTGCCTTAATTGTGACAAAATTTTTTAATTGCAGTTATAATTATAAAGGTGTGATTGATTTTAAGAAAAGATGTAAATTTTTTTAATGTATCGTAGAAATGGGATAATTAGTTGAATATCAAATATTATTAGTTGTTTAAATAAAATGTTTTATAAATATATATGCCCTACTTCGTAAACCCTTATATGTGATACATACGAATTAAAAATATTTACCTAGTTTATGTATTTGATATAACCAAAAAAATAAGCCTTGCATCAATAAAATGATTAAGTAGCAGAGACTTTGTGAACAAAACTACTCCTAGTACTATTGTAGTACTAAGATGTCAAATTTTAACAGTAATATGTCATTAATTAATTGCAATTTAAACAAGTTTGAGTTCTATTACTGGTTAGAATAAGACCATTTAACACGAATAATAAACTACCCTCTACGTTTTGCTTTAATTTTGTAAGTTGGTGATGTGAATTTTCATTTAACATACAGCCCATCTAATAACCTAGCTTGGAAATAATTACCTTGGAATTTATTACACATTTCACGACTTCGCTTTAATTACAAATTTAAGATATATAATTAAAATTGAGTTTATTGAAATGTACAGATATATTTGCACACACATTTCAACACATTAAGAAAATATTGACATCTTAATGATTACACAATGATATTCCACAATATCTTACATAGGTTATGGGTCCTGATATTATCAAATTATATTTTAAATAGTAGTAGTTCAACAGTCTGCAAATCACTATCTTTCAAAATATATAGTGATATTTTTTTCTATCTAAAATGTGACGTAATGTTTTAAGATAGCGAGTTTTGACAATGTTGTAATTTATTCAGTAGGATAGCTAAAATATATACAGTCAACTCCCGATTATCCGCGGGCGGGTTATCCGCTTTGCGCATTATCCGCGAACGATAGCCTATTTACTGTACTTACTGTATGCATATTAGTGATAAATGAATTAATAACTAAGTAATAAGTAATATGGTGGAATATTAACTACATAATGTACTGTATAGACAGTTATTTGAAGACGTAAGTTGTGTTGGCGACGCGTGATGTGTAGCAGTGAGAGTGGCGGTGTGACTCGTCTGGCAGGCGGGCTCCCGCTCTACAACAATCAGCTCTACAACACTTTGAACGACTTATTGAATATTTAGAGGGCGAAGACTTCGGGACAGTTGCAGACGATCTTACATTACGTAAACTTAGATCACAAATTAGAGTTAAGTGCCATAACAAAACAAAACAGAAGAAACTTACTGATTTTTTTAAAGCAAATTAATTTGCAGTTAATGTAATATAAAATAGTTTTATTATTTACAGAACAGTACTGTATTTTCATTCCCGTCTATGTATATTTTTAGTTAGCTATGATGTACAGTACAGTACTACTAACTTTTAAATTGTTTTGTACTTGATACTGTATTAACTGTAGGCTTACGTAACGGTATACAATACCGGTACGTAATGTTAACTTTGAACTTATTCCAGCCTTTTAAATGTAATAAAAACTTAATTATAAGTCATTAAATGTCCTACTTTGCTTATTTCGAGTTTTTCTTTGCCTTTATTTACGTTTTGCGGATTATCCGCGAATCACGTTATCCGCGGCCGCCAAGCCACCCTATTCCGCGGATAATCGGGAGTTGACTGTAGATATTTACATAACAAATATTTGCGAAGTCCCCGAAGATGGACACAATATTTACCTAGAGAATCTAGTACATCAGTTAATATTAAAACTAAAAGCTAAATAAAAGATGAGTTGATAATTTGTATTCTTTTTTTTATTATTATTATTTTATTATTCTATGTCCATAATATTTCTCTTAGCTGTTTATCATTTGTACTTTATGTACAGAAATTCATCGTATGAAAACTAACTGGTATTATCTCAGCAACTACTCATAGTCCAATAGTTATAAACCATGTTTTAATTATGTTCCAAAAGAGCGGAGATTTAAATATAATGTTATATATTCACCAATAATTATAAAATAAAGGTTTTATTGAATAATGTGCTACATTAAACCTTATTAACAAGGAAATACACTAATATCAATAAGAAATTTAGTTACCTGTCAAACAAGTATCTGAAAGTATATTAACAAGTCATGTTTGAAATGATCAGCTTGACATACCTGTGCTGAATATTAACTGGTCAACTTGTTATGTAATTAGCTTACACCCCAGTAGTGAATTTTTCCACTAGTAATTTCATACTGTTCTACACTGGCCTCGCGATGTCAGTAATCTTGTAGGTATTTTTATAAGGAATGTACTGATTGTATTCAAAAATGCTAAGGGATGTAAATATACACTGCTAAATGTGTCTTATAAAGCCGAGTTAGTTGGTTTGTACAAGACATACTCGGTAATGGAGCTCCATATCCTACGTGTTGAGTCATACTATGTAATGGAGCTCCATATCCTAAGTGTTGAGACATACTCGGTAATGGAGCCCCATATCCTAAGTGTTGAGACATACTCAGTAATTTAGCTGCATATTCTAATGTATCGCACTTAACCTATACTTAGCTATCTTATGTTTATGTTTAATTTTTAAACAAAGTTTATGTATTCTAATATTAACGGTTATAGTAAGATCTTCAAAGGAGTACAAACATCTATCACTATGACGTTATTATGACTATATTTAATTTAGATAATACGTAACATAATATAACTCAAAATTATTAAAATGGGCAGAGTCACTCTTTCAAATATAAATTTGAATGTCTACAAATCATATTTTTATATTTATGGAAACATATATTAAAATACAGTACGTTTAAATAAAAAATATGCAAGAAATACTATTAGTTGTTTAACATAATTGAGAATTGTGATTATAAAAAATACTGGAAACACGGGAGATGACAACCGCAAACTTTAAAAAAAAATAGTAATTTCCACCTCATCCAAAACATTTTTAAGAAGAATGATGTTTTTTCAACATTCAGAGAGAATGCATCAGGTTTTAGGGTGTTAAGGCTAATTCAGGTTGATAGCTATGGTTTTAAATGTGTTTGGTGTTTGCAAAACATATCTGTGTAAATCACGATCAATCTTGAAAATGAGTGTGTTGGATCATTTATGTATCCAAAGATCAGTCCTTCCACCCCTAAAAGGATTTTTGGTAGAGAATTTGTGAGTAATACTGCTCCTGGTACTATTTTTATTCTTAAATGCATACATTTAACACTCAATAAATGGTATAATGCATTACATACATGTACTACCATCTATCTCACATTTCAATTTCATATTATTTTCAACTAAGTCTATAAATAACAAAAATATACAACCCTCTATGTGTTAGTTTAATTAATTAATTTATTGGTTCGTGCTGTACAACACTAATTGATTAAGTTTCGATTTACCATATAGCATGATAACAACGGATTTATTATACAGTCCACGCTTTCCCGGTAATACTAAATTTACATGTGCAATAATTAAACGTTTGCATACAAATTAAATATACAGAGCCAAAAATATACTACAAAATAAAATATTATGTTATTGATTGTTTGATTTACTACACAAAATTAGAATTTACCACTCTAATGAAATAAATATGGATAAAAATAAACTTTCAATAATTACATATCTAGTCACATTTGTTTACATGAATAAATTGCCTTTTTCTTAAATATATACCTAATGCAATTAAGGATGGGGATGTAACCTTTATTTATTCTGGGAAACTATTACGTTAAAAATTATGCAATAGACAAATACGTTACTCTATTAAGGACTAGAAATGAGGAGCTTAACAAACAACGGAAGAAACATAGAGACCACATTTTACACTAAAATAAATGTACGAGTGTCTTATTACTATTTATAACCACATAATTATGAAGCAAAGTATGCTTATTCATGGTAAAAGAATAATGCAAGTGGTCATTACATGAGAGTAGTAAAGTCTGCTGTGCACTGCGATGTGTGCTTTATACTTAATTTCTTTAAGCTGTTCCGTTTATAAAATGTTCTTTCCACTTGCTGGCACAATGATGTTAAGAAAACATTATATCTGTTTGTAAAGCTACGTTTCCTTTGCTGCCATGTGAACTCAGTTTAATATTAAACCGACTACACAATGCGTAAACATAAGTTACAAATAATTTGTGTTCGTAAATGCCTGTATCATGCAATAATTAATAATCTGTCGTTTGTCGAATAATTATTCGAGGTGGTTGCAAACAGTTTTAATTAATTATTGTTATAGTTACCGGAAATAAATAAAAAATTATACGGTATTCGAAAAGTCATACCT
The DNA here is from genome assembly GCF_021130785.1 of Homalodisca vitripennis. Lineage (NCBI taxonomy): Eukaryota > Metazoa > Arthropoda > Insecta > Hemiptera > Cicadellidae > Homalodisca > Homalodisca vitripennis. Next base: position 25,051 of record NW_025777845.1, read on the forward strand.
ATTTAATATTTATCATTTACAATATTCCCATTATTTATAATTTTGTTTTAAAAATTATAAATAATTTTGGTTTGTACTAAATGTTTATAGAAATATTCTTACCTGGGGATTGAACCTCTTCTGCTCCATATCTAATATTCTTGATTAAGATGTATTTTGTGTCGGAGTTTTACAGCAGTTTTCGCTAAAGTCCATATAAATAAATATGAGGTTTTAAAACTTAAATACAACTGTGTAATAGAATCCACCTATTTCTAGGGCCTTGATGTTTTTTAAAAGTGAAATATTTGTTTATGGGTAACAGAAAAGCGTACTGGTGCTCAAAATATATACCAGATTTGAGATACCTAAATCTTTAGTAATAAATAAAGTAATATGCAAATTTTCACCTACAGTTTAAAGTGTCCGATACAGCGTACAAAAACTATTAAATGCCTGCCGTTAATTTTCGTACATTAAGAACCATATAGTCATATCAAATACATGTACACTTTTTTAACAATTTTCCATTTTTATTTGAACGGAGATAAATCATGGAAAAGCTATATCACTTTCAATTGTATATATAAAAAAAACATTTTATATTAGCAACAAAGTAACGCAAATAATTTAAATATAATCCGTTACCTTAATATGAATACTGAAATATTATAAAATAATCCAACCAAAATAATTCTGACAGGACTATTGCATACCACGGTGCATATATCTGTGAACAGGAAATGCAATCTAAAGGATGGTGATAATGGCTTCAATATTACTGGAGTCTCGGTTTCTTTCTTCACAATACGCATATCTTTGTAACTCAGATTCCCATACGTCTGATCCCCTGCCCTATTTCATGCTCCGTCAATGTAATATTTCGTACAAAAAGTCACACACACACACACACGATGACAGAAAATCACTCCGAAAAGAAGTCTTACATGCCCACAGTAAAAAAAATAAACTATATCAGCATACTGAGTCATATTCTACAATATTGTATATATTTTGTAAATGAAAGTAGCAATACATTAGGTTTTATATTATTTACGTGGTAATGGTCTGGAGTATTAGTTAACCCTGAACCAATCTATCTATTTTTCGCGTGTGCGTTATGTAGCATTTATGATCAAATTAATTATATTTCTAACGTTGCAGCTGACTTTGACTTCTGACTCATCAATTTAGCTTCAGTTCAGATTCCTCTTGTCGCATCGTCTGAAATCTGTTCCAAGAAATTAAGTATTGTATTATAGTTAGCGTCGTGGTTTCTTCTCAAACATAAGCATACGTAGAACTAAAAGACATAACTAGGTTGAAAGAGCCTATTTCCGGTTATTTAAATACATTCACGTTGCCATCATATAGTACGCTGGTGTCTTATTTCCCCGACCAATATATATTACATATGAGCATTTAGATTCAGAAAATCCACTTTGATCAATAAGCCTTACTTCCAACTCTTCAGTATTTTCAGTGTTATGTTAGATTTTGACACGTTGTGCCGATACTATTAATATAAATACATGTGTAGGACTGACAAACATATTTATTTACGTAATTATTTATTATCGTTCTAACGTTTACGTCATTTTTAAAATTATTGAAACTAATAGAGAATAACCAAGCAGACGATTTCTTGAACTATGGGAAACGGTTTATGCATCATTTCCAAATACTCGTTGATGCAGTTTTTCTTATATCATTGTTGATGATTTTCTGAATGTAGCCTAGGAAAGAACATATTGCTGGGGTACGTTGATGTTTACCATAAGCCACTCTTAAATTTCATATCACAATCTCAAGCAAGCTTGACAATTTACAGTAGCTTATGTGAAATAACTTACGGTTTGTTTACTAAGGTGAGTTTTCATTAAAATGTTTAAATAGTATTTAAAATGAATTAGATGTTTTAATTCATTACTGACTGAATTTAAAATGTTAAAAGTTATATTTTTAATCTACAAAACAATACTTAAAAACATGGTATACGTTTATATTTATTAAACATAAATGTGTAAAGAGATTTTTTTTTATTTTTACTAAATTATATAACGTGTCAGCAGCAGATTGGTGTTCAATAAAATTTGCATTATGAAACATAATTACTAAAATGTTTCTTTATTACAAAATATTCCATTTAACCACTCCACTATTTTTCTTCATATAAATCTTCCACGGATTACAATTATTATTTGCTAAACGTACTTTCCAAATTTGTCTTTCTCAAGATTTACGATTAGCAAAATATTTGGTGATTTATGTTTATTTATAGGATGATTAGTTTTAAATTAGTGGTAAAATTCCTACATATTTAGTAGGTATTCGTTTATATTTTTTTTAAATTAGTCTTTTTTAATTGCTGTTTAAATTTTTATAGGTAAAATATCGGTCCATAGCATAAAATGTATATTTATAACATAATTCCATAATTATCAGCAACAGTATCGAGTAAAATGTTGTTGAGAGACCTAATAAATATTAAAACTGCTCCAATGTCTTGTTAATAAAGTTCTTCACGGGTTCATTAGTCGCTTTGTTGAATATCGTATCACTTTACAAAAGTATTCATTGTAAAGGTATACAGATTTAATCAATTGGCTGTTGACTAACATAATGTACTAGACATTGTAAAGGTATACAGATTTAATCAATTGGCTGTTGACTAACATAATGTACTAGACAAAAACCTTCCACGTGAAAGTGTAAATAATTTTATTTGTATTTATAATTTAATACTATGCCTTTTGTTTATAACTAACAGAAATATAGCTCTTCCCTAAATTTTAAAGATGTTATATAAATGTGGTAACATAAAATTATAATAATTACTGCCTGTTTTTATTTGTAACTCATTTATTACAAAGTAAAAAAAGAATTTTACGCAATAGATAATTTTGATTATACGGAATGAATTATGGCTCAAAGCAAATGTAAAATTACTTTACTGCCCCTCAAAGAAGATTATAAAAACATTTCTAAACTTATTTTACTTATAAAATACTGTAAACAAGCTAAAAATTACATTTCAAAAGAATATTTTAGTCCATTAACCTTACACACCGCAATATTTTATTTTTTACGAAATATCGTTATCATATTTGTAATATCACTTACACGAGGGCTTCGTCTAAAATATCCTGCCAAATAACACAGACGATAGAAACATAAACGGGTTATTTGTATAACAAATTCCAAGAGTTTAGGACGTGTGTTCACTTCATGTTTAAAATACACAATATAAATTTAGTTCTTCTGTTCCAACGCAATAAAATTTATCTGAGTAGACTGTTTATTAACACTTTATATATATATTCAATATAACGTGACTTGTGGAAACGGTAATCTCTCCCAATAAATAGAAAATAAATTGACATTAAATGCATTGTACTATAGATTTCTGTACGCAATGAGTTTGTCATTTTGTTCCACTATGGAACCGGTTATTTTTTTTAAAAAACTAATGGTTTTTTAGGTCTAAAGAAAATTTAAATTCAGTTTTTTTTTTGTATACTGTTTTCAACATTTCCAAAAATAAAACAAAGGAGGGGTTTTTTCGTATTGAGAACTGTTTTTGATTTGATTACGAGTGAAATCCACTAGAATTTGTCAATAAGGTAAACTTTGAATTAAAATGTATTTGCAATATATAGGCGACGATCATTGACTAGTTTGGCTATGTCGTTCCAACATGGCGAGCCTAGTTTTATATTATCAAAGATTGTGAAAACCTACAGTAAATAAAAAATGTTCTGGAATGTGTACTACAATATTCCCCGTATATTTTTTAATAGTTTTTTTAACATATTTAACCTTTTTCAAGTTTTATTTTATTTAAATTTTCAACTTTTTTAAAAGTTATGAAGATATAATTACAAGTAGATCTTGTAAGAAAAACTGTGGATAAAGAATAAAATGTGGAAGGATATAACACAACGTAGCACTCAAAAGGTCAGAAAAACGGACGGAGTGCTGTTGTCCCTTTGAACCCGAAACGTATAGAGCGCTTCCAAGAGATACCTATGTACCTGATAATTAAAACAGTAAAAGATAATGTGACTTTTAAGTAACTATTGGGAGTGCTCTTAGTCGAACGAACTAAAACATAGTACTTTAGATGTGAGTTTAAGTTAGCACTGATTTATATAATGTATGTGACCGTTGCAATTTTCAGTACCATCGACCATATAAATCATCAACTTTACCGTTTCATTCCGTTTATTTTGTTATGTCATACAAGGCCAGTGACGGCCACAAGGATGGGCATACTATAGTTTTACAGTGGATAGGCATTCTTTCTTTAAAAAAAGTTAGTCTTCTTCTTTAAATTGTGATGTTGTTCGTATGGTAAGTGCATGGCGATTGTTTTAAATGTTTAAGAAGTTTTACCAGTAAAATAACGTCCGCAACAGAACTCTACAAGGAATATAAACAATCAGGAGTTAGTTGATGAGGTTGCTGACAAAGGAATAAATGTAGTGGACACTTTACATTCTTCACAGTGGCAGACGTTCCTTTGTGCGGTTGGATAGAAGACATTCTTTCCTCACTTTAACCACTTGATTTGTGTTGAAATTTTAAAAAAATAATTCAACAAAAGTAGGTTTAATGCAAATAAGTAATTTCTAGTACTATTTGTACTAATTAACATACGAGTATTAAGGTTCAATGTGTAGAGACGACTTTGTAGACTTACTTAAGGTTGTCGTATGGTATTTTTCCACTATGTACTTAAATATCAAATAATCCATATTATAGGCGTATAATTACAATTATTATCAGTAAATAATTCTACAAGTATTAAGTAAAGTTAAAAATATTTTAAACATATACTATTTAATTAATAATTTTAATATCATATTTTCAAATTATCATATATATATATATATATATATATATATATATATATATATATATATAAACCAAATAGTACGAAATTTACATTAAAAAAATAAGAATCAATTAAAACGAGCAAATCCAACAGCAACCAAGCCAAAAGCAATAAAGGAATATTTCATATAAAGGAAAAAATTTAATAATTATTTTTAAGTCTATATTCGGCAGCAGCATAAAATATCTAGCAATAAACTAAACTTTAAGAAACAAATCCCGTACTATCATTCAAATTTCATTAGTAATCTATATTGACATCTGATTCATAAAGATTAATAACACCGAATTATGTAAAAAAGAATTAAATTTGGAACTTTGTCAGAGGTATTGCTTCAAAATTAAATATATCGTATATATATATATATATATATATATATATATATATATATATATATATATATATATATATATATAATATAATTTCAGTACATTACATATTATTTAAATTATATAATAATAACATAATTATTCATTGGATTACTAAGGTAAATGTATGTTTAATAAATTTTTGAATAGTTTAATTGTGTTAGTGTTTCCTTAGTTACGATATGATTTTATACAGTATAATTACTTTCTACAACCAACACTGTTAAAAAGTAGAAAATTATATAACAAGCACTAAATATCGTGTTATCATTGCTTCATATACAAATGGACTAAATGTTAAACGATATGTGGATACGTGGCCAATAAAATTGGTAGACACACTTTGTCCAATTCACTCAATTTCAATTTGACCAAGATTTATTTGGACAGGTTGTAGATGGACTAATACTGCAGCAACTGGAAGCAAGTAATTTGTATTTCAAAGGTAATCTGCCTGCAATAACTAAGTTTGGTACACTCAAAATAATGTTATTATCTCAAGTTTGATCTATGGTTAAGTAGTTAAGTAGTTTAGCATAGAAGTTAGACTTCTACGTAACTCATACTGTATCGTAAAAATGATTAAGACAAAATAATGTTTAATAATGTTAATTATAACGTTAAGATATTAATAACAATACAAGTACAAGTTCAATTATACTAATATGCATGTAGGTTTTATTAGTTGAGTTATATCGAGTTCTTCCATTTAAGAGGTTTTAGAAGTTTGTTTCTGTCTGTATGTACGTCTCAGCGTTAGAATTCTTTTTAATTGGTCTTGGCGATATTTAGTTACCTATGTCTAATTATCTATAAATTGCTGCACTTTTCCTCATTACGGAAATTCAAGACGGAATGTACCCATTTTAGAAATATAAGTAGATGTAAATAAACTTTAATACAAGAATGTTTCTGAAAAATTACAATGCTTATAATACAAGGGTTGGCTTACAATTAATATTGTTTTTGGTACACGACAAATGCACAACCGCATGGCTAACGCTCAAGCTGCCTTTGAACTCAATTTCAAAACTATGATCTTTAGGTTCCGTTTTATGGAGATCCATGGATTGAACTTCACCCAGTAAAATGAAAAAAATCCAGTTTTTGATCTACCATGAATTAATATATTGTTATTTCCTTAAATTTTTGAATCATTAGGCAGTTATTTTAAAATAAGAATGAAAGGTATTTCATCTCATAATACATACTCATAAACATGAAAGAATACCGAAAGTTCTTATCATTTCACTACTACGAACATTGCTGGAATTGTATACATTCATTGTCTTATGCACTATGCTACTGGGGTTTTGTTTAACTTCCCCATAATGTAGTTATATTTGAATTACCATTACTAAATTACACTTTGAGATGATTCATGTTGTTTTCAAGCAACCATAAATTATAAGAAAACTAATTTCACTTATTCCATTCAATCATGCAACTCCTTTTACTATTTATAATGTGTTGCTCCCTGTAAATATTTATGTAACATTTTGAAATTAGGTAGGCTATAATACTTCACTATCGTAAGTTACGGTAGGTAAGGAGTATCTTCTGAACTTTAATTAATTTATACATGTTTCGTAATTAGAAAGTAAATGGAGAATAATAAAGAGAGTAATAACTTAAATATATATATTGCACGAAAAGACAAACTTCTTCATCAATAAGCAGCCAGTCGGTGAATATGTGAGTATTATTGACTATTTGCAGAAAGCTTAACCTCTATTTAATTTCTGGTGTGTTTATATTTTATTTTAAATATTGTGTTATGTAGGACTTCGTTAGAAATATTAAATAATAATCACGCCCTGTCTTAAGTAAAATATAATGTTTTGCAACCCCCAGTAATTATAAATCTGTAAGTTGAAATTCACATACTGTTGGTAACACTCAGGCTTGTATACTCATATGATTACATTCAGAGTTAATATTACTTAAGTAAAAGTAAAATGTTAATTTAAAAATGTGTATGATATTAACAGAAAATATGTGTAAGCCCTTCAAATGCTACAAATAATAGCCCCAAAATGAAGCAAATCCCACTAAGTTACAGACTAGCAGGAGTACAGAATAATTGCCCTTTTCAAGATCAGGTGTACTGTTACTGAAACACGAATACACACACACACACACACACACACACACACACACACACACACACACACACACACACACACACACACACACACACACACACACACACACACACACACACACACACACACACACACACAACACGCACACACGCACGCACGCACGCACGCACACACACACGCACACACACACGCACCCACACACACAGGACCTTGAAATTATATTATATATTAATTATATATTATAATTATATATATATATATAATTATATTATATATATATATATAATTATATTATATATATATATATAATTATATATTATATAATTATATACTAATTATAATATAAATTTGCACATAGCTGTTTAGCAAAATATTTATCTTAAATACTTCTATTTGTATCATATTCGTCTCCTTGACAATAGCCCCAAACATTTATGAATTTCGTAAACTCTACTTTAATAAAAATTCAAGAATATTCACAACTGTATCATAGGTCTTTAAAATGAAATCTGAAGATCAATGTATAGTACAATAATTTGATTTTGTAGATATAATATTATAAATTTCACTAAAAAGAATAAACAAATGAAACAAGTATCATATATTAGCCTTTATGTTATCCTAATGTCTCTAACTTATTGATCTTAATGTTTGAAAGGATAATTATTCAATGAAGTAGCTCAAATATAAAATCTACCATCAATAACAAACCAAATAAATAGTTATATAGAATTTTGTGATACTGATAATAAAATGTAATATAGATTAGGTCAATTACAAACATCAGAGAGTGTGACATTGTTTGAAACATTCTCACGTAAACGTTTTCTGATGCTTCTTTGAAAAGTTAGTGATAAACGATATTCCAAAGGATTTCAACTTATTCCTTCACAATAATATATACATGCACAAGCTTATATGACTGTAAATTTGATATTTTTATTGTTTTAAAATGTATTAGATTTCATTACATACCTATTATTTAAATGGATTCATTTTGTGTTCCTCCTAAGATAATAGGTACCAATTTTTTCTGAAAAACCATAAGAAATTAAAGATTTAGCAGTTTGTGTGCGAGTTTGTTGCATTGACAAAAAAGTGTTAATGCATGTTTTTAAAGTACTAACATTAAGAATAAACTATTTTAAAACGGGGTTTGGACTTAGGATAATGGCTAGCAACTACTTGATATCCTTATAAAATATTAATTCATAACACTAATAATAAAGGTTAGGTTTCAAATATAAAGTAAACTTACTATAAAATAGAAATTTCGGACTATTTCCATCATTATAAGTTACAAAATATATAATACAACGTTGAAAGGGTTTGAAATGTAGTGAGGTAATGATCATTAATACATACACAGATTGTGGTATTTGAAAGCCAAGTGGCTACACTGCTATAAAACGTATGCTACAGGCTAGATGTTCTAATTCAAAGAAAACGTATAATGTCCCTATGTATCCAGTAAGCAGAGATCATTTAATGGATAGGTACCAGAAATGATAAAGCAGGGACTCTTGAATAAACTCTAAAAAGGAGAGTGGAAGAGGACCTACGCGTTATGATCCTGGAGTTAGAGGAAACATAAGAAAAAGTCAGGTATATGACCAGCAACAGGCTCAGATAAAGTATAGGAAAACAAAGAAAATTACGTAAATCCTAAAATACGATACACAATGCATTTTTGATCCTTAACAATTTCTAACATAAAACCTAAATTATGACTTCTACATAAATTATGAGATTAAACTTAAAATTGTCTGTATTTGAACTCAATTTAAAAATTTTAATACGACTAAAGAACGATTAAATAAGAAGGTATGTGAACGTTACAAAATTTATATAAATAATATGGCTTCAGCCATTTGCTACTTTGCCTTTATCGTAGGTTATTGCCTGACACTGCTCTATCAGGGTGTGAAATATCGCTATTGTTCGGCCACTTTGGGGAAAAAAATGTTCTCATTAGTCTGTTCATCCACTACTCTGTAAAAAAAAGTTAATAAACAGAAGGAGCCCTTACTTTATAAATCTTACTAGTTGTTAACATTATTTAAATTATATTAGAATAGTTTACCTATGCTTGTTTGGAAAAACAAAGTTCATCGTTTGAAATACAAACAACGTCTAAACGAATAATATGGTCTTAGTTATGGGCACTGCTATAATAATAAAGTATGTTTTGATCACGTAGAATTAAGAAATACTAATTGTTTTTGTGTTTTTGTTTCTTTATAAAATGTACATAAACAAAATTATAAGTATAATTACAACTGTGAACAATATTTCTTTACATACACATTTTTCACTGTACCCAAAATGTGGCGCCAAGAATTTACATTTTTATGCGATTCAAAAATAATGCATCTTATTTCATTGCGTAAAGGCTAGAGGAAGTTGATAGCTAAGATTTTTACTTTAAAGGTGATATTGCGAAAATCTTAAGGTGTGAACCACGAATAGTTATAACGACTTGAATTTTAGATATTAATATTCCAGGTTATTAATATTTAAATTATTAATAAGGCATCCAAGACGATATAAAATATTTTTTGATTAGTAAGATCCTAGTGAATATTAAGTACAATTTATTACTAAATTTGTTAACTATTAAATATTATCGGGTTTGTCTAAAATAAAAAATTACAGTTCTAAATAAAAACAGTGGATTTATTTATAAAACTGGCAAATTAATGAGTTCAACTTTTCAGAATTTGTATCACTCTATTTTCCACTAAGAATTGACAAACCTTTTAGTAAATTTAAAAATTCCCTTGGAAAGAAATAAAAATATTAACCACATATATCAAAGTAAAAAATCATAGCTCTCTTCTAAATTTAAAATAATAGGGTTTTAAAATAAAAATCAAATACCACTTGGAAATAACTAAAATAAAAATGTTCACTCAAAATTCAAAATAAAAATTTAAACTTCTCTGTCCACTAGTTGGACCTTAACTTTCAAGTCTCTACAATTTAGATTACATCTCTCTCAAACAATTATTAATGTTCAATTAATTTCCAATTAATAATTCACAATACAACAGTTCCAGTTAAATATTTATAAATTACTACTTTTCCAAATCTCAATTAAAGTTATTTAACAAAGTTCAATTTTAATTCACTTCTCTTGCAAGCATGAACCAAATGTAACTTTAATGATTCTGTTATGCTCTTGTTTCTCGAAAACAAGTTATTGAGATTGCTCTGTAGTTTCTATGAATTTATTTTTTCCTGTAAAAAAAGACAAAAAATTAATTTAATATCAGATCAGGTAGACTATTTCAGTAAATCGTACAATAAATTTGGTGCTTACCTCAAAATCCCTCACGGAAAAAAAGTTTAAAAAACACGGGGCACTGTAATTAAACTTACTCACAAAAATAACCAAAAGAAGGGAGAAAATTATGAACGGGCGCTTAAATACTTCCCTTTCCAATCAACTTTGCAGGACATCCGCGGTGTTCTCTCATTGGTCTGTATCAAACAAGGAGAAAAATACTCGCAACAAGACAAGTTCTAATCAATTCAAGGCAGTCAACCTGCCTTCCTATCAATTTAAAACTACCAGTACTCACTTGCCAAAGGATTACATGTTCGTTTTTACCCTGACTTTTCACTAATCTAAAATTAAATTCCAATATTTCGATCCCAAAATTTTTCTAAAATTAAGTTTTAATAAAAAAAAATAAATCAATTTAGCTTTAAAAACGCTACAGTAGTCTTAAAAATAAGGCAGGATGGATTTTTGATGTACCAAAAAAACAGTCCTAGCATTCATAAAAGGGTTGTTTTGCTCAGACTATTGAGCTCTACTGTTCCTAGTGTTATTTTTATTCTTAAACGTATCGTTTTAACAATCAGAAAATAGTATATTTATATTATTCAATTTCATTGGGCAAAGATTAAATGTTTGCAATACCTTTATTGCAAAATATATAATAATTCAATTTCATATAAATTTAGACTAAGTATATCCCCCTCAAAATAATATACGTTCCTGTACGTATAGAATTAATTTGTAGGTTATTGCGTAAAATAAAAAGTATCAGCATAAACATTTACGGATTTCAATTCACACCACGCCTATTTTATTTTCTTTTATAATTAATTATACACAATTAGAATATTTAGCAGACAAATTAAATTTACAGACCTAAAAGTATAAAACCAATAAAAATTAACACGTTAAAGTTACGTTTTTTCACAGATTAAATTATTTTTATGCTAAATGTACGTAATAGTACTTGTTAATGTGGATATTACCTTTCTCTCAAAACTTTCAAATCTAGTAAATAATTAGAAGATTTTTGAAAAATATTTTTTTAATAGTTTTTAATGGTTCCAGGCAATTATTTATGCCAGTTTTTCAATTCATTTCATGTAAATTTAAGAAAATTTTCTTACATACAAAAATTAGCTAATTTTACAACAAGAAAAATACAGGAATTGTTCGTGATGAGGAATAATAAGATATTTGCGAGATGTGTAAGCCAGTGACACCATTGTCACGTCTATAGAGCTGAAGTGCAATGGATGAATATAAACTACACAATTTTCGTTGTAAGAAGCTTAAGCTCCGATGTTGAGGTTTTTGAGACGTAACATATTCATCTCACTAATGTACTTGTATATTGTGATTGCCTTGCTTCACACTTTTCTTACACTGAGCTGTAATACTGAGACACCCAGATGCATCTTTCAAGAAAGTAATGTTGGGAACATTAGCTATATTAATGTTTTCGTATTACAATTTCGATAACGACTTTACCGATTTTATGCATTGGAAATTTAGGACATCTGTGTTACATATTAACTGCTAAATTTTTTGTATTTATTAGATTTCATTATAGGGGAAATCTATATATAGTCAGTAGTGCAGATATATATTTTGATCGTCTTGTGACATAAATTAGCCGTGCATCTAGCTTTCTTTTTTTCACACCTAAATTTACTTTAAAAAAAAAGGTTACAATTCATAGTATTAACAGTTTTAATATGTAAATATTCAACTACGTAACATCCTAACTAATACCTGTATATTTAAAATACGAAGGTTTCTCACGTTAAATATTAAATCGATTGTAGGTAAATTTTATATGGACATTTCGATGGCTCCTAATTAACATATAGGTCGATTATAATTTCTAAAATCTTTGCGGAATAAGCCCAACTGATCTCTTAACATAACATAAAGCAATGGTTTGAAGGGTCGATACAATAAGAATGATAAGTTCAGGTTCCGTTGTTAATTAAATTTTCATATAATGTAAATTTCACAACCTAGTCCAGCTAGTATAATGTAATATTATTTTTATCCAATATTCCGGAACTAAATTATTGGGCGGAGTAACTACCTAATTGGCACGCGTATGAATATTTTATTCTAACCCTTTGTAGCAGCCCAACTATGTGACCGAGCAGACTTCGCGCGCTTTGTCCGTAAGTAAAATTTATCTTTTCGTATTATTAAGTTAGCTCTTTGATGCCAAACGTATAAAAATGAATATAACGTAAAGTAAAGTTGTAAATTGTAATGTAACGTACCCTTGAAGATCTTTTATTTGCTTGATTGAGATAGATAAAAATTGTGGCATCGTCCTTCTGACGAACACGTTGGTGAAATGGATCTTTTGTATCATTAAATGGCTAATACCATCGCGAATTTGTTTTAGGCGAGTTTACGTGTCCCACGTGTCTGACGGCTCACAGGGCACATATTATTTGAGTAGATGGCTACCAGTTTCATAACTTCTACTCATCGTCTAGTAACCACCGACTAGACATAACCCTTCTTAGACTACAGCGCCATTGTCTCGTGCCAAGACGCCGACACACCCGGGTTGTGAGTCTACACGTTCGAAGGGAAGTAAAATCTTAAATGTCTTATAAAGTAAAACATCGTAAGCATAATTTCAGAGAACATTGGATATGATAGGCCCACCTAGCAGATATACATTTTTAGTTCTTATATTCTAATTGCCAGCAACGTGGCATTACATATCTTTCCCTTACAATCTAAAAGTGGTGCTTGTAAGTTTTCGTAATTAAAATGAACTTATAAGTAAACTTTGCATTTCTAGTATTTATTACTACGACCTCAGAAGTCACCACCCCCATGTGTTATCGTCATTCGGTACACCGTTCACACTTCACTTATTGCAGAGTATGAAGTCTAAGGCTGTGACAGATGTAATTCCTGGATTCTGAAATCAATATCCATGTCATGAGATGCAAAACCTTCGGTGACGAAGACACTAAAAGCGGAGTATCTACATCTTTTCTACATCAGAGACCTGGACTACAAAGAAATGTAATCAAGCTGAAGTGGTTTTATAACAGTATTATGACGTACACAATTGAGTGTTGTACGATGTTTCTGAGACGATCTCTAATCACGGTGGAAAAACCGAGTTTTCTAACATAACATAGAAAAATGGTAGGAGGGATTGATTCAATAAGAATATTAATTTCAGCTCCAGTTCACTTTACACTTATTGCACAGTCTGAAGTCTAACGCTGTGACAGATTTTGATTCCAGATACTAAGAGTCAAAACATTTAAAGATAAGTAAATGAATTAGTCAGCCGTAGTTTCATGATAGTTATTTAGAACTAAATGGTTTACGGATAATGGAAAAAAGTACTATTATTCTATTTATACAAATATTGCACATACAAATTGCCTCAAAAAACAAATCAAATATTCATGCACATTTACTAACTAATGTTTAACAAAATATCAGGGGATATGTATTAAATATGCTCTTTTTAATGTACATATCCAAAAGCGTTATATCAATTTCGTATATTAATTAGTTACTAAAACATGATACCGCATCAATTGAGATATAGCTTCTGAGGATTGATTTCTTGAGGAGAAGGTTTATTGAAAGTTTATAATTGAGATTCCAGAGCCACCAATCTACACTTGATTGAGGTTAATTCAACTTCGAGATTGATCGCTGTAATTGGAGGTGCGTCGATGAATTTACCACTTACTAGGAGGTTCCTACTGTCTTCGGTGGTATTACCGTTCAGTGAGCGTGAAAGTTTAGACTCAAGGGTAACAATTTTTTGTTCATATGATTCAATGATGCGGAGTTGTTCGTTTTCGTGTTCGTTTAAAAATATCTTGCTGTTTGAGTCTTAATGATTTCTCTTTCTCCAGTTGCTTAAAAGATGCGTCGAGTTTAGAAAACATCTCTTATTGATCGTTGACTAGTGTGTTGTACTTTGTGATAAGATCTTCTATTTCGGCTTCTTTAGATTTTATTGCGAGTGACAGCTTGCTATTTTCTTTTTTTAGTTCTTCATTTTCTGCCAGTAACTTGGAGCCGATCTCCTCAGACATGTGAAGGAGCTCTTCATTTGCGATGTCTCTGCCATGGTAAGAGGACACCTCATGCTGTAGTTCTTCCAGAGATTTCCCCTCCGAATTAATACTCTCCAGGAGATTGTTAGACATATTTGAGTTGTGGCCCTGAGTTTGTTCCATCAAGTTGCAAGTGGGGCAAAGCCAGGGTTCACTGGGGCACTTTGAAATATCATTATAGTGCTCATGATATTTCGTATTGCATTAAGTGTAAAATTAATACCTTTACACAACTGAAATACACCAAAAGAAATATTAAAGAAGATATTTCTTAAAGCTGATATACTAATATTTAGTGTTTACTCCACCTCTGACTCAGTATATAAAGTTTACAAGTCAATTACAAGTATAATTTGTTTGCAAATTGAGTATAAGGACTTTCTTGTAACAAAACCGTTTTTAGCTTTAGTTTCTAGAGGATATTAATAGAGTTACATTTAAAATAATTTTTTTATAAGCATCACAATCAAACGTTTTGCATTTATTATATAATTTTCCATATTTTAAATTTCCTATAATTAAGACTTACTAGTAAACTAATAAAGACCATGCGCTAGTTCTGTCAGTAAACAAAATTTAGTAGCAAGAGTATAAAAGAGTGCATTTGAAATAGTTTTTAAAATAATTAAAATATCGTGTTTGTGTGTGTGTTTTATCTATTACATTTTATTTTTGTGTTAAAAATTTCGAAAACTTTAAGTGCCTAGAATAGTTATCCAATAATATTGATGTTCTTTGTTACTCTCAGGTTAGATAAATTATTCAATAATATTAGTAAATGGATAAAAATAAAACTGACTAATTGGGCGAAGAAAACTCTGTAGTACTCGGACTTTAAAACCATAATCCTTGTTTCAAGTAAAACCAATAAGGAAAATAATGATCGACTGTTTGGAAGAGTTAGAAAGCAAACGTCAGATTGGATAATTATTCATGATATCTGTATGTCATGACTAAGTATGTTTTGAAAACCTTTTGCTGGATAAATCCTTAACCGAGTTTACGTTGAAGCAAAAGAAATCCAGCTTTATAATTCATAAATTTTGCCTTTAGCGTAATTCCTTCACAAGATTGAAAGTACATTTGTAACAGGTACACTATATTTATGTACAATAAATGTCTAATTTACAGATTAGGCATGGTGTAAGTAATGAATCAGACCAAGGTAAATGTTTTTATGTTTAGATATCAGATGGGCTGTACTGTGCTTAATAAAAATTTATTAGGTTTTATTTACGTCACGTACCTACAACTTAAACAAACACGTAGAGGGTTTATTATTACATAATTATTGAACTTACATGATATAAAACTGAATTAGATATTTTGTACTAAATTTTTAGTTTCAAGTAGTAAAATATAATATCAATAGTAAAATTTTTGAGTTATGTATGCATAGAATACACCTTTAAATACTTTTATAGTTTATATCACAACTATGAAAATTTCACATTTGAAGAATCGATTTTCATGTACTGTAGGTCAAAGTAAATAAATAAAGTAAACAAATAATCAAACCAAATGAACATAGGCCAAACTACCTAAGCGGGTAAATATTGAGTATATTTTAATGTGTAATGTATTTACACTTGTTTAATCATTATTTCTTAAAGATATGTTCGATGAAAATTAACTCTTATGAGATGTTCTTAAGTTAGGACTGGACGTGTATGAAATTTCTAAAAATATGACCTATGTTTCTTTATGTATGTCCATTGTTATTTAATGGGTCGGCATATTATGGATTTAATGACGCCTTCAATGCTTTTATATTTTCAATAAGTCTAGGTCTAACGGGTTGACTGTTTTGCGTAATATTGTGAGTTTCAGAGTCGTTGCAATGTAATTTGTATAAAATATTTTTAAGTACTTATACTTTTAAGAATTAAAATATTAATGCATCCAAAAAATTATTTTAATGATGCTAGGAGTTTTCTTTGGTTCAATCAACGATGCTACCTAACTCATTTTAAGGCATTTAGTGATTCACACAGAAATATTTTGGGAATTTGACCTATAAATTTAAAAACTTCCCATATACCTGCACTACCCTTACGCACTAAAATCTGATGCATTAATCGTAATCGGCTAATAATTTTAATTTTGTATGCTAAATATTTTATACGGTAAAAAAGTTATTGTAAAAAAATTGTTTTATTGAATTTTCTTTCGTCCTTGGTTTTTTTACTATTTTAAACATAATTTTGTTTACTATTTATTAATTTTTAATTTTTTATAATAAGGTTCTGTATTATTATTATTATAGCAGTTTTCATGTTTTTTTTTTTACAAAATGCTTGTTTGTTTTTATTTTCTTTGTATATAAACCGTTGAACTCTGCTTTTCGTAACGAACTTCAGCAGAGGTATTTTAATGTATATAACTCATCAGTATTTACAATTTCTAAGGTGACGACTACTTTTGTTAGTTGAAATGTTCAGTACATAGCGGTGTTTGAATCGAAATGGACAAAAAGAAATTTAATGTCTGTCAACTGGCCATACAGTGGCATTATTTTACACACTGACAAGGTAGTGCCAGGTGATGATTCAGCACAAACGATAATAACAAGAAAGCAATTGGCTGAAAGCCATATTATTTTATCTACATTTTAACGTTATATGTTTGTTATTCTTTCGTATTTTAAACCCACGTTTTAAATGTTTAATGTAGTTAAAATATTACATTTCTTAAACTAAAAAGGATAATTTTAATAATACTGATGTATTTTTGTGAATTTTAATACCCTCACAAACATATTGACATTATTAATTATTCAAAACATTATAACCACATAGTGTATTTTTAAGGAAAGGTATGAATATTTTGATATTTTACTTTATCCCTGCCTGTTACAAGTGATGAAATAATGCGTGTCGGAGACTCTTCTGCTTGGCTCTGTCTTAGGGACATTGCCTGTTCTCTGCATACTGACAACATGTGCGCGACGCCTATTTTCTTTAAATTATCCTTGAATCGGAGCCTCTTGTATCAAAAATTCCATATACCGCCCCCACATATGCCATCGCTTCTCATTTCTCATGTGTACACCCTAACTGTATCATCCTCACCTAAGCTGTGATTTAAAAAATGAAACTACCAAGGCAAATAAAACATTAAATGTTATCTATGGCTTGGCTAAGTAGTTATTTGTAGTGTAGCGCTTATAACATCTTATCCTATAAACACAATATCGTTGTTATAAATCATTTGAATACATTATACAAATGCAGATAATCAATAATAATGTCTTATTTAAGGACTGACTACCTATAGCTAAATGCAATATACAATCGAGTAATATCACATGATAAGTCCTTGCTCATTTAATGCTGGATATGTATGCTTATACTGTATATTGAATTAAATTACAGAAATAGTTCATTAGCTATTATAATTTGAAACAGCTAACATTTTCTATGTTACAAATTTTCAAAACTTGATATAATAATTTGCAGGGAACAAAAGTTCATAAATAGAAAAGGAGCTGCAGTATTATATACAATCTGTAAAATTAGACAATAAAGATGTGCAAGTCCAGCAATAATCGAGATATTTGAGTGATTACAACTTCCAATAAGTATTCATGTTTTTGAGTATGTAGTCAGTGATAACATACAATTTATTTTCATCCTACTTGCTTCAGTTCTTAATTTTCGAAGAAGATTAATTAGTACGTGTTGAAAAAAAGGTTATTAATAAACATTTATAATTACAAAATTAAAGGTTATTTAATAAAAAAAATCTACAACTCAGCTAGATAGTTAAGATAATAACAGTATATAAATTACAGAAAGCTAAAAAATGTATCAGATATTTTTATTATACTAGATAAAACTGAATATATGAATACCTATTTAACGTTACCTAAGGATTGCTGTTATAAAATTGCTATCAGAGGCATGTGAGTACTTTGCTAAGATGTTTTTGTAACTGGCGTATTTACCAAAAACATTGTTGTGTGACACATGAAAATTTATTCCAGCTCTTTTGGATTCCCAAAATTAAGATATTGACTGATGCATATCCAATAACAGGAAATGTTCAACAATTAAATACATTTGGAGATATGGAATGAAATATTCATAAGACCAAAATAAAAATACTACATAACGCTGAGTAATACGAACAGGCAGAAATTGCGTCTTTCAAAACTGTCAAATGTTACACTTCGTCAATGGTCAACTAATAAAGTCAACATAAATATTAATATAATTAAATTTAAATTATATTTCTATTAATATTTGCAAGTTATGAATTTTTTAAATTATTAGACACTTTTACATTGATGTTAAGCTTTTCATGATACGAGGTAACTTAAATGATTACCTGTTTAACCTTTTAGCCACAACGAAGGACTATTGGACCTAACCAATAATCCAACTTCAGGACATCACATTGTTTTGGGAGCACCAAACTCAGGTATTGCAGGCAGATTATCTTTGAAATACAATTAACTTGTTGCCAGTAGCTGCTGCTACTTCAACTTGTTCAATTGAATCTTGGTCAAGTTCAAATTGATTGAATTCGGCATAGTGTGGCCTACCAATGTTATCTACTACGAATTTGTATATAGTTAAGTATTTAATTAAGTCCTCAATGAAAGAATGAAAATAAACCGGAATTAGTATTTGTTACTTCAGTTACTAATTTATAAATAGAATATAAGGATATAAGTTGTGAGAAAGTATTTATAGTAAACAAATTCATCTTGTAACAATTAAACATTCTCACAATAGAAGTATTGATAACATGTAATTTACCAGCTTTTGACCAAAGATATGGATGATTATTCTTTATCACACACACGCACACAAAGAGAAAAACATACACATTGTTATTTCTTGTATTCTTTAGGATTATTACTTGGTAAAATGTTAAATAAAGTATGTTTTTTACCTGTTAATAAAAGTTTATTTGTTATGGTAGATCTTATATGCTGGAGTTAAATATGGACTTAAAATATAATTGTTAAGGATTGGAATGTTTTTTATCGGTTCAGAAAGACAAATAGACTCAACATCCATGAGCCGACTAGTAATAATACTTATGTATGTAGAATTAAATATTAATTTTTTTGGTGTTCTACGTTGTCTTACATTGAAATAGCATTATAAGATAATACATACCTTTAAACATCAAAGTCGGATTCCATTCAATATAACAATTGTAATCCAATGAAGGTGGATTACGTTCTTGACACCAGCTACCTGAGATGTCAGGTGGGCAAATAAAGGGGAGGGACGTGGTAGATGCTGTTAGAGGATGGGAGCAGGTACGCTTGACAATGAGAGGTTATACGAAGTCAGTAACATCATTTTTCTATGAACCCAGTTTACTCTATTGTTAATGTATTATGACTATGGTTTTTCCGAAATACCAGAACATAGAAGATACAGCAGAAATACTATAAATTTAGGAAGTCAATTATAACTCAGTGTTTGTTATTATTTCCGTTATTGAAAAAAAATTCAATAATCATACTCTATCACTTACTTCAAAACTTAATAATATTATAAAGTGATGTGTAGAAGTACAAAGAATAATACAACACGGATGACATAAACATTATCCTAGGTCTTATGTAATGATACCCCTGTGCGTTGTGTAGGATAGTATTTCTAGTCTTTAGGTTTGTTACTAAATCCAACAAAAGATGTTATTTAAAATTGTATGTTATTTATTGTTTGGAGATAATCAACAAGGGTACGTACTCTTTATAAAATACTTAAACTATTAAATCTTTCAGGATAGTTGTTTAACTCTGTTACCTTATTATTTCGTCTCTTCAGTAATAGGTATCTGCGAATAACACTGTAAGACAATATTACGTTTAAAGTGATCGCATGATTACATTTGCTCTCAAAATACTCGCTGGGTGGAACGATGATTGATAGGAATGAGATTAAATTTATAAATTGTGGCTATTAACCATTCAGTTGCCGCTTTATACGTACAAAGATAACGGTTTAGCCATTTTCGGAATTATAGAGTTATGTATATAACCTTGAAGTTTATTTTTATAAGTAGGTTTTAAAGTTTTAACATTTACAATATCTTGAAGAAGAAGGCATATTTCGCTAGTCTCATAACACTATAGAAAATAATATAGCTTTCTTATTACCGGTTCTCAATATGGCATAAAGAGTACACTTAGTTCGTCAGTAACGCTAATTTGTATTGAAAACCTAACATTTATGAGAGGTGATTAATATAAGTAAAAATTTATTATTAAGTTATTAAGTAAAGTAATTGTCCGTTTATCATTAAAGGTTTCTTTAATAATGAAATTTTTTGATGATAAGAAACTATATTGCGGGAAGCCGAACAATTAATGTGGCATCTTATATTTGTAGCACGTAATTATCACTCATACTGAATTTAGGTGAAAAATATAACTTTGTATTATAGAATTGTGCAACGGTTAAGACTAGACGTAAATCTAAATAGCAAATATTTCTTTATTCTAGGAAAGAAACGAAGTTCATTTTGATAAGATACAGTCTAACTTAATACGTGGATGGGATGAAATTGCTATACACTAGTATTTATCGTTATAGCTACTGTAGTTTTGTTCAGATCATATAAAAATAATTGTGTATTGAAGATGTAAATCATCCATAAGTGATAGATTCTGAGGATTTGTGTTACAATGTGTTTAAATAGATTTTTTTTAAAATTGTAATTAAATGTTTCTCTAAATTTTTTTTAAATAATTTTAACTTGTAATATAATATTAGGTACAATATCACTAAGGATTAAATGTTGCTAGATTTATCAACAATGCCGATCCAGAATTTAAAAAAAATGTGTATATTTTATGATAGATTTTATGATTTTAAGTATTGAGTGCTTGACTATTAGCGCAATGTAGATATGAAAAACGTTTTTACTATGTAACTTTTTCTACAGATTTAAAAACTGTTTTAAAACCCATCATGCTAGTTTTTTTACGATGAAACTTTTTTTACCTGTTTAATGTTTTCTACTAATATAAGTGTCTTAGTCCGGCATACGTGCATATGTTATTGATACTATTAATTATTTATAATTTACGATGTTTTGTTAATACTGATATTGGAGAAGGCAGGTGGGAATATGCTACGTTGCCGTTCCTGCTAGATTTATGATGACATAACCTTTACAATTATGATCTCCTGCATACTTATACAAACAAATTCCTTTTTTCTTTAAATAGTTCTAGTAGCTTTTTTATCTTTTAAGTAAAGAGTTACAATATAGTAAATAAAAGGTATGTTTTGACAAATAGATTAATACTATGGAACATTTTAGTAATATGACTATTTTACATGTAGTAGTAGTAACTCATTAATTAAAAACAAACGCAAGTCATCCAAAATAACAAAACAGAATTGCAAAGTTCCATTTAGACCTAATTTAACAAGGAAACTGAACACCCTATAACTCTTGTTTTCGAAGAATACAAATTTTAATACTTTGTAAGTACTGATTGTTGCATATATTTCTATTCATAATTCTACTTCTGAAGAGCTAGCAAGATAATGCGTTACTGGCCTGACAGTAATGCATGTATTTTTACTCCTGTTACTAGAGAGTAAACATTTTAATAATATGATGCAACTTAGGTACTAACAAATGATAAAAATAACAATTAATTTAAAAACGTACTTTACATTGTACAGGTACCGATTGAGCATTATGCACGTTCCAGATATTTCATGATATTCACTGTTTTCAATTTCTATAGCTTCAATATGCGAAAATCACCTGCATAGACCAAAAGAAGATATCATTAGTCTCAGTTGTGAAAGAATACACAATCAAAGTTACAGGCAGAAGATAAATTTTAATTCCTTTAACTTACAGAGAACAGTTGTAGAAACAGACGATTTAGTGTGAGAGTTAAGAAAATATCTGATAATAAGATTATTTTGTGAGAGCCAAACCAGATGTCCCTGATACCGGTCAGTGGAAGACAGTGGCCTTTGTACGGATATATTGTACTGAAGATTTCATTCCCCAGGGTTCTATTGTATATACACATTTTTAAAGTAAAGACCAGCCATTGAACTGGCTATTTTATTCAAAGAAATATATAATGTGAGTGAAAGATAGGTTAGTAAATTATAGTTACTTATTTGAAAAACGGTAGTGATGTCTGTTACTTACAGGGCTGTAAAGATGTTCATTTCTGCCTGTGTTACTTTATATCTCGAGAACGAACCAAATTATAGACTTGACATACTGCCTTAACCTTTATTTATATCTATCAACACCGAGCTCGATGATGATTCGTGTAACTCAATGGGATTTATATGAGCGTTAGTAAATATTTTTTTTTTGTCTTATGGGTAATCATAATGAAAAAAAGAAAATAGCACGATAAATCAATGTTTGAAATAATGTAAAACATTTTTCATACGAAATATGTTTCCAGATTCAATAAAGTAGTATACAAAAAAACTTTTAACTCAACTTCGAGAAAGCCACGTAGTGTGACGTAATCAAATATTCTTGTACTCCTATTTTTCTCAAATTAAATAAAAAAATTCTGGGTACCTTATAAATAAAATATAGTCTAAATTTTTCTAATGCTTATATAAATTTGTCAACGATGTTCTATAAGAATTTTATAATTTCCAATTTATATTAATAAGATAAAATTAAGTTTTAATTTAAACAATCTGCTTTACAGTTACCTGTGTTGATAAACTTTTTCTCTATTTTTTCGTTTAGTATTTGTTTCTCTTAGGTTTATTATTTTTATTGTTTGGTAGGCGAACAATATAATTCACATAATATGTATAAATATTTTATTCTTTTAATTTATTGTATAATTATTTTATTGTTTAACTGTATGTTAACTAATAAAGTGACGACTTCAATAGTTACGATTAATCTGCTATTTATGTCAAAGTTTGTTTAAAGGAAGCAATTTAATTGGAATAAGGGGTGTTTAATTTGTAGAGTTCAATATTATGCTCTTAAAGATGCTTGCAGTGTATACTTTAAACATGTGGGTATGCAGAGGGACATGTAAGGAAAT
Organism: Homalodisca vitripennis; assembly: GCF_021130785.1. Classification (NCBI taxonomy): domain Eukaryota; kingdom Metazoa; phylum Arthropoda; class Insecta; order Hemiptera; family Cicadellidae; genus Homalodisca; species Homalodisca vitripennis. Next base: position 48,808 of record NW_025777845.1, read on the forward strand.
AAAAACAAAAATAAATAAACTTTAGCCTCCGTACTAAGTACCAAACAGGCAGAAAATGCAAAACATGATTTTATGTTATTCTCTGCTTATGAGTCCTTACTTATGGTAGTAGTGCTTCACAATTTACACCTTATAGCAGTAAATCTTTTATATGTTCATTAAAATATTCATTATTAATGAAATAAAATAATATTTTTATTTATTTGCCTACCTGTTGCTAAGAATTTAATTGCACATTTGCTTTAATAGCTTAAAATATATGTATATGTATGTGTACACACACACACACACAAACACACACACACACACACACATATATATATATATATATATATATATATATATATATATATATATATATATATATTATATCACTTATTGAAATGAAAAAAACAAAGATTATAAGGCTTCTATATATTTCGTGGGATTTAATACCTACATCTTCAGGAAGCAATAAATATGAAAAAACAAGAAACACATCAAATAAAATAACCAAAAATTTAAATACGCAACTAAAACATAAAAAATTCAGTTGATACATCATTAATGGCACAGATGGAAATTTGGAAAAGTTAAATTTATCTTAAATTTAAACCATTTGGGAATTTTGATTTTATAAGTAATTGATGTGCTTGTTCCAGATTTTTAAATTTTGATCTATTTAAATTTTCTTCAGGACAAGGGAAGACCTTATTAATTCCTTTAAGGTTATAGCATTCATCAATTTTGTCTTTTTTGTGCTCAGCAGCATGTTTGGCCAATGGCTTCTCCTTGTCTTTATGGAAAATATCAAATCTGTGCCCTGTTATTCTGACTCTAAGGTGGTTAGATGTTTGTCCAATGTACTGCTTGTCACAAAATTTACAATTAATTTGGTAAATTACATTCTTAGTCACAGTTTACTTTGCCAATGATGGGATAAGTTAAACCTGTTACGTTACCTTTGAATTCCCTAGAGTTTTTCATACTTTTGCAAGAACCGCAACGTGGTTTGTTGCACGGTTCACATCCGTTAGTAACGGGTTGGTGTAATTTAGTTAGTTTTTTTTTTTTTTAACCCAGCAGGGATCACTTCTGGCTGGTTTATACCTACCAGTTGAACCCACCACTGGGCACAGCAAAATCCGATGTGCCACTTTAATCTGGGCAACCTTATGGATGTCCAGTAGCGGCACATCACTAACCGCAAATGTTGAGATTCTGGGATTCATGGGCAATTCAATAGGTCTAGCCTACTGTGGAGAATGGCTGTTGGGGTTGGTGGGGTTTGTTCCCTTACCTCAGAGGCTCTTGTTAACCTCAACAAGGTGTGGCACCCCCTGCCTACTTTGACTGGAGAGGCTGGTTCACAGCTGGCCTCCCTTCTTCCGGGATGACTTTGAGATGTAGTGCCCTAATTCTTCCTCATGGATCTCGATAGGAGGCGGCCCCTACTCCCTAACCTTACCCATCCTGAATATCCTATCACTCCGGAAGCAGCGCAAAGGTCCTTACAGGACTAAGTGCAATTTATAAGCTTCTTGTCCTAAGAGAACAAAAAAAAAAAAAAAAAAAAAATTAGTTAGTTTAGTTTGGACAAGTTTGTTTTTCAAATTTGGAGATATTAGAAATATTAATCTAGGTGCTTTAGCCATAAAAGTTTGCGTATCTGGAGAGGAAAGTAGGACATTATGGGCAATTTTCATAATACTGTTAATTTTGTTTTAGTCCAGGAAAAAAACTATGTAATAAACTTTGGTTGTGTTTTATAATTGAAGTTTGCCGAAATTTGTAGATAACTTTTGTCGTTAAATTTAAAATTGTTCATTTTAAAGAACAGAAGTTGCATTAAATTAACCAAAAGTTGGAAATTATTTTTTCTATCGTCTAGAACACTCTCTACAGCCTGCAGACCCTCTTTATGTGGTATGTTTGTGTATAGAGCATTTACATCTACTGTTACGAGAATTAAATTTTCAGGAATTGGTTGTTTAACAGTAGTAATTTTTTCAATGAAGTCAGTAGAAGTTTTTTATATAGGATGGTAATTATTTTACAAAAGGTTGCAGTTGATCATCAATATAAGCTGAAATTCTTTCTGTTGGACTCCCATAGCTAGAAACAATAGGTCTACCAGGTGGAGGACGAATGGGTTTATGGATCTTTTGGGAGTGTATAAAATATTGGTGTTCGAGGCCATTTAGGACTTAATAATTCAATATTCTTTGATGACAAACCTTGACTGGGACCATAATCTTTGAGGTAATTTTTGATAACTTCATTAAATTTATCTGTAGGATCTTCCTCCAGAGGCTTGTAAGTGTTTGTATCAGATAATTGTGGGGTACCTTCTTCAATGTAATCTTTTAAATTTTAAGTAATAATCTTACTTCCTTTACCAACCGGGAGAATGATTATATTGCGATTGTCTTTCAGTGATTTAATGGCTCGAATTTCATTATGGGATAAGTTATTCTTCTTGTTTAAAGGGTTTTGAAATTCCGGGTTTGACAAATTAGACAATACAATTGTTATAAACTGTTCAATTGGGTGATCTGCAGGGAGAGGTGGAGGTTCCCAAACCAATTTCTGTTTAAAACCTATTCAAGCATGGAAGAATTTCATCATTATAAATGTTTTGTTGTTTGCTGAAGAAAAATTTTAGTCTTAATTCCCGGGAAAAGGTAAGAGCGTCGGTTATTAGGCTTATTTGATTACATTTTGGAGTAGGGCAAAACGTGAGACCTTTTGAAAGAACTTGAATTTCATCTTTGTTAGGTTGATAGTCAGATATATTTTCAATGCATGATTCAGGAAGATCACTGGCATTATTGGCATCTTGGTTGGCTACTTTTATCAATTATGGGGTCTACATTTGTGTTGGGTGATCGTTTAAACAAAAGAATTTGTTCAAGAAGGGTGGTATAACATTATTAGAATCGGTGTCACTGAAGCATTTCCATTTAGTGGGTATTTCCTTGCCATTATTTATGGTTTTCGACAGATTTTTAATAACTTATTTTAAAGTTGTTCAGTTTTTTTAGTCATAAAACTGTGTAGATTTCGTACTATATTATCAATTTCATTATGAAGAGAATCTATATTTTATAGATATTTTATATATATAGTACACTGAGAAAACAAATAAAAATCCTATTTATAGTAATAAAAAATATAAATATTATATGTTTTAATCCTAATCCTATTTTTATCCTCGTAATCCTATTTATAATTTACAGGTTATATTATCCAATTGAACAGAAGGCATGAGAACTGGTTTTTATTACAAAACCCTACGAGATTTTGGAGATGTTATTTCACAGGGAAAGAAAGGGTTTGTTTCAAAGAGAAACTTTGACCCAGTGGATAACTCAATACAAACTTGGCTGATAGCTTTAAGTAAACCAAGTTGTGTACGGTAGACCTCGCTCGCCATTATGCTTTAAAAGATTTGTACTACGTAGTATATTGTGCAGGTAATAATATATACGTTTTTATTAATTTATATGTACGTTTAATATTCAATAATAGTAATAATGTGTATATATATACATGTATATATATATTAAAAATTGAATACAATAAGAATTGAAAAGAACTTGCTCCCCCACAGAACGTCTTGTCTCGGCGGAGCAAGTACTTCTTGTGATTAAATGTTTATTGATATTATACGAGATATATATTTCTACGTATGTTGCAATGCACAAAACCACTACATAGTACAAACTGTAGATCTTATAACACCTAACGCAGAGCGAGGTCATTGTTATGCTCACTATTTTTATATTTGTTAAAACCCGAAGAAGTTTTATATTCAAATAAAGATTTGCAAAGTTTTCTAGAATATTTTAGGTTCAGTAAAAATATTAATATTAGTTTCATAATCCAAATCTGACGCTAAACAGGTGTTGATACTTTCAGTTAAATTTCGTCAAAGGTGCAAAATTATTTGTGTTATCATTTAAATTATAGAATCGATATTAATCAGTAGTGATGCAGATAGAAAAAACAAAGTTAATATCTAAAATTTACTACAGATGTCCATAAATCCAGTTGATACGGTATCATTTGGCCAGTGACGTATTTAAGCAATTTAATGCAATGTAAACGACGCTGTTAAAAACTAACTTCATTGGATTAATGAGGCTGTGAATGTTTTTACCTAAGGTAATCGAAATAACTGTGATATGACATTTTGTATGCGGCTTTAGGAACTCAACACACACTGATATGGCTCAGCAATGCAGTCCGCGAAACAACACAATATTTTAAACCATTTAAAAAACGTTATTTTTAAACTTTGCAAGAACTTAATAAGGATATCCCCCGCATACTGGAAATGATAGGGAATTTCCCCCGGATGGCTATGGGCTTTTCAGGCCTCAGAATGTATGTATATTTTCTGCATCAGATCAACAAAGTGAACTCAAATATTGTACTGAAAATTCTTGAACGGAATGTAAATTACAAGAAGAGAAAGTAGGTGACCAATATGTTCATAATTTATAGATCAGGCACAGTAAGGCGGAATCAACTGTGGCACTGTAATTAATTTTAACTGAAGTAGACTTCTTTATCGTAAGTATTAAGCCAGTGTGTATTTTCGTCATCTGGAAAATTGGCGAACTTCATATATGACACCAGTGATTTCTAAGACCTTCCCTAGAAGAGATGTTAAGGCTTCTTGATAGAAATGTGTTTTTCAGACCTATGTATTTTTACCTTCTTGATCAGGGCAACTATATTAACTCAGCTGTATCGTCAGAAATATAATGAATTAAAATGGTAAATGCTCATACACGAGCAAATTAAGGTATAAAATTCGAGTTTAGCTCTGACACAGTTAACTATGAACACTGTAATAATATGTACCTGATGTACACACATGAAATATGGCTCCATCATTAAACATCATAAGAGCTTTAACTAAAAAGTATAAGTACTTAGATGTTTGTTGTATAAACTTGTGTTTAACAGTGTGTAGATAATAAAATTTGTGAGGTATTTAGTTTCATTAACTTTAATTTTTCAAATAAACATCATTTTATACTTTCGTGATCGATAATTGTAGGGAATTTATTGAATTAGCTTATTTAAAAAAAGTTTTTTAATGTTGTATAGTCTCTCATGTCTTTAGGAATTCAGACTAAGATGTTCAGTACTATGGGTACGTATTATTATTTCTATCATGTATCCTAAATACGATATTGTCGAACTATAGTTATGTAAAGCTAGAGGAACTTTTTTGCATGAGGTACGAAGAATCTCATGTTAACAGGGTCTTGCTGTTAAAATTCATCGCAAATATTTACCAAAAAACATAATATAAAAAAAGGCTCTGCTGAATCTATAGCAAAGAAGCCATTATTGATTTTTTTACCTTAAATTACAATAAAAGTTAGGTTGGAAATGTATTTTTATCAATAAAAAAACTTATTATAAATAAGAATATTGTTTTTAAAAGTAAATTTAATCATTATTAGCTAATTATCAAATATTTTAGTTTTAGTAATTGAAATAACTTCGGGTTCTCTGAAAATCCCTAACCAACATCTAATTATGCATGATATTTTATTAGCTATTATTTTGTCAAAGATAGTTTTTTGAACTAAATAAACAGTAGCAGTCTGGTATTTAACTTAAAAGGGTATTATTATTACATTTGTAACAGTAATGTGTAATAGTGAGATGGTATTATTTTTCGGAAATGTTATATTTTAGGCAGTTATTACTTTTCAAACAATAACTCTAAACATTTAATTATTTTTAAAAGCAATTTTAACGTCTATAAGGTGTAACGTATTTTGAATTTTGCAATAAACTGTGATTCAGCTCAACATGTATCTCCAGAGAGCAAGCCAAAAACCTGTTACCGCAACTCAGGCCTAATGTCGACAAGGGAGGGCAAAGAGCTGCCATATTCAGGATTAGCTTTATAGAGCCATTTACATGCAATATCTTCCGTCCATTAAGCTTTCCATTCAGAGTGCCAAATATTGGTTTAATAAACGTCTTTGGTATTTTATCCTTGTTATATTTACTATCGTGAGTCATTCTTTAAAGTTGTTTCATGTCTATCCCAACTCCTTGTTTTACTTCCGTCTTGGAAATTGGTATAGGTTTATTTGTATAAATAAATAAATTCAAAATTTCAATTCAGTACAGATATTCTATGATCCAATGTTTCAATAGAAATTACAGTTTTTGCAATAAAATATAAATGTGTATTATGTATTAGGATTTACATGATGATTTATTTTTTATGTAATACTTACAAATAGTTATTTTCAAATATTAAAAAAAATAACTTAAAAACCATATAGTCATCCTGCATCATAGCATAGAAATAAATTCTTAAATTCAGTATTACTTCAGCTTTTCTATTAGCTATGCATCACTTTATATAATGTTTCTCCCAACAAAAATCAAACATTGAGAGCACTCTGTTTTTTTAGTAAATGAAACAATAATTTAATAGTAATATATTGTCAATTATTAATTAACGGGTAGTTCTTTTAGTATCAAAGGAATTACACAACATTTGTTAAAATATGATGTATAAATGGAAGGGTAATAGCGGGACTGGCCAACAGAAAGTCACTACATATTATATAGGTTTTTAGTTATTAATTAGTTATTTTTATATTTTAAATAATATGAATGATTAAATTCTTTAAGATAAAAAAGTGTTATATTTTCTATAAATTTTATAAACAATTTTGTAATATTTTTAATTGTGATCTATTACAAAGATAAATGATTTCTAAATAATAAAGAAACAATAATTGTTTTCAAACTTTCATAAATAATATTTTAATATTATCTCTCGTTATATTCCAAAAATCAAGTTATTGTTTTATTATAATTGTTAAGTTAAAAATTAAAATTAAGGAATAAAATCTAGCTAAATATCTTGTAAACACAGCATGTATTATCGTCCCAAATGAAGTCTCTTTGTACAAAACGTATATTTTAAACTATTGTTTGATAAGTTCAAAGCAATTGAGTAAGGCCTTTATAATTATAATCAAAAGAACAAAAAATTTTCTTCCAGGATTACGTCACACTACGGCTTTATTAGCTACAGAACATCCAATTATTTATTTTCAACACTTGTTTTAAATCTAGTCAATATAAAAGTAGTGGTGAAATGGATTATGAATTAATACTGACGGTGCTCAATTTCCATTTAAAAAACCGATGAGCTTTCCTAATAATTAAAGAAATGGTTTAATCAATTATAGGTGGATATAATAATAATAAATACTGCTTCGACAATTTATTCTATCCTGTATTTTACCATATATTCGCCTTTTGCATTGATTTTTTGGAGTTGCAAGTTTTTTGTGTGTGTTAAAGGCAACTTTGTTACTAATATCTTAGAGTGGATTAATTTTGTAAATTTTTACAGCTGTTAAAATGGAAATTAATATTAACCTTACCTGAAGAAAATCAATAACCATGGAAAGTCTGCAGAAGAAGGGAGACACAATTCATTTGCGCTAATATTAATATAAGTAAACTAAACTAACATATAGAAAATAGATCATTGTAAAACACCTCTAGATTAGAAAACGTTTCGTAATTTTCCTTATCATATGTAATGCTATGTGTTATTGTGGTTTAGTTATACCTTTTAATGTCTTCTTACAGACCTAAACTTTCGTTAAAGATGTCATCTACTTTGAAACCACGTGGAAAATATAAATATACTTAAACAGAACGAATATATTTGTACATGTACTTTGAAACCACGTGGTAAATAAAACATTAAATGTTATCTTCTGCTTGGCGTAAGTGATTAGTTGTAGTTACCCGCTTATAGCATCATATCCTATAAACATAATAATTTTGTTTCAAATCATTTGAATACATTATAAAAATACGGACAATCAATAATACTGACTTATTTAAGGACTGACTGATTATAGGTAAATGCAATATGCAATCAAGTAATTTCTCACATGATAAGTTCATTGCTCATTTAATGGTGGATATGTATGTTTTTACGGTATTTTGAATAAAATTATAGAAGTATTTCATTAGCTATTATAATTTGAAACTGCAAAAATTTTCTAGGTTACTCATTTTCAAAAGTTGTTATAATAATTTGCAGGGAGCAAAACTTCATAAATAGAAAAGGAGCTGCAATATTATATACAATCTGTAAAATTAGAGGATAAAGATGTGCAAGTTCCGCAATACTCGAGATATTTGAGTGATTACAACTTCCAATAAGTATTCATGTTTTTGAGTATGTAGTCAGTGATAACATACCATTTATTTTCATCTTACTTGCTTCAGTTTTTAATTTTCGAAGAAGATTAATTAGTACGTATTGAAAAAAAGGTTATTAATAAACATTTATAGTTACAAAATTGAAGGTTATTTAATAATAAAAATCTACAAATCAGCTAGATAGTTAAGATAATAACAGTATATAAATTACAGAAAGCTAAAAAATGTATCACATATTTTTATTATACTAGATAAAACTGAATATATGAATACCTATTTAACGTTACTTAAGGATTGCTGTTATAAAATTGATATCAGAGGCATGTGAGTACTTTGCTAAGGTGTTTTTTGTAACTGGCGTATTTACCAAAAGCATTGTTGTGTGACACATGAAAATTTATTCCAGCACTTTTGGATTCCCAAAATTAAGATATTCACTGATGCATATCCAATATCAGGAAATGTTCAACAACTAAATACATTTGGAGATATGGAATGAAATATCCATAAGACCAAAATAAAAATACTACATAACGCTGAGTAATAAAAACAGGCAGAAATTGCGTCTTTCAAAACTGTCAAATGTTACACTTCGATAATTGTCACCTAAATAAAGTCAACATAAATATTAATATAATTACATTTAAATTATATTTCTATTAATATTTGAATGTTTTGAATTTTTTAAATTACTATACACTTTTACATTGATGTTAAGCATTTCATGATACGAGGTAACTTAAATGATTACCTGGTTAACCATTTAGCCACAAAGAAGCACTATTGAAGCTAAACAATGATCTAACTTCAGTACATCACATTGTTTTTGGGAGCATCAAACTCAGTTATTGCAGGCAGATTATCTTTGAAATACAATTAACTTGTTCCCAGTTGCTGCTGCTGCTTCAAATTGTTCAATTGAATCTTGGTCAAGTTCAAATTGATTGAATTAGACATAGTGTGGCCTACCAATGTTATCTGCCACGAATTTGTATATAGTTTAGTATTTAATTAAGTGCTAAATGACAAAATGAAATAAAACCGGACTTAGTATTTGTTACTTCAGTTACTAATTTATAAATAGAATATAAGGATATAAGTTGTGAGAAAGTATTTATAGTAAACAAATTCATCTTTGTAACAATTAAACATTCTCACAATAGAAGTATTGATAACATGTAATTTACCAGCTTTGGACATAGGATATGGATGATTATTCTTTACCTTACACACGCACACAAACACAAAAACACACACACATTGTTATTATCATGTACTCTTTAGGATTATTACTTTATTATTATTAAATAAAGTATGGTTTTTTTACCTGTTAGTATAGGATTACTTGTTACGGTAGATCTTATATGCTGAGTTAAATATGGCCTTAAAATATAATTATTAGAGATTGGAATGTTTTTTATCGGTTCAGAAAGACAAATAGACTCAACTTCCAAGAGCCGACTAGTAATAATACCTATGATATATGTAGAAGTAAATATTATTTTTTTGGTGTTGTACGTTAAGTCTTACATTGAAATAGCATTGTAAGATTATACATACTTTTAAACTTTTAAATTTCAAAGTAGTATCCGTTCAATATGATAATTGTAATAAGTAATAAAAAAATAGACGTGTATTACGTTCTTGATACCAGCTACCTCAGATGTCAGGTGGGCAAATAAAGGGGAGGGACGTGGTAGATGCTGTTAGAGGATGGGAGCAGGTACGCTTGACAATGAGAGGTTATACGAAGTGAGTAACATCATTTTTCTTATGCACCCAGTGCACTCTATTGTTAATATATTATGAATATGGCTTTTTCCAGAAATACCAGAACATAGAAGATACAACAGAAATACTAAAAATTTAGTAAGTCAATTATAACTCAGTGTTTATTATTATTTCCGTTATTGAAAAAAAAATTCAATAATCCTATTCTATCACTTACTTCAAAACTTAATAATATTATAAAGTGATGTGTAGAAAGTACAATGAATAATACAACACGGATGACATAAACATTATCCTAGGTCTTATGTAATGCAATATGATACCCCTGTGCATTGTGTAGGATAGTATATTCTGGTCTTTAGGTTTGTTACTAAATCCAACAAAAGATGATATTTAAAATTGTATGTTATTTATTGTTTGGAGATAATCAACAAGGGTACGTACTCTTTATAAAATACTTAAACTATTAAATCTTTCAGGATAGTTGTTTAACTCTGTTACCTTATTATTTCGTCTCTTCAGTAATAGGTATCTGCGAATAACACTGTAAGACAATATTACGTTTAAAGTGATCGCATGATTACATTTGCTCTCAAAATACTCGCTGGGTGGAACGATGATTGATAGGAATGAGATTAAATTTATAAATTGTGGCTATTAACCATTCAGTTGCCGCTTTATACGTACAAAGATAACGGTTTAGCCATTTTCGGAATTATTGAGTTATGTATATAACCTTGAAGTTTATTTTTTATAAGTAGGTTTTAAAGTTTTAACATTTACAATATCTTGAAGAAGAAGGCATATTTCCGCTAGTCTCATAACACTATAGAAAATAAAATAGCTTTCCTATTACCGGTTCTCAATATGGCAAAAAGAGTACACTTAGTTCGTCAGTAACGCTAATTTGTATTGAAAACCTAACATTTATGAGAGGTGATTAATATAAGTAAAAAATTTATCAATCTTAAGTTATTAAGTAAAGTAATTCTCCGTTTATCATTACAGGCTTCTTTAATAATGACATTTTTTGATGATAAGAAACTATATTGCGGGAAGCCGAACAATTAATGTGGCGTCTTATATTTATAGCACGTAATTATCACTCATACTGAATTTAGGTGAAAAATATAACTTTGTATTATAGAATTGTGCAAGGGATAAGACTAGACGTAAATCTAAAGAGCAAATATTTCTTTATTCTAGGAAACGAAAACGAAGTTCATTTTGATAAGATACAGTCTAACTTAATACGTGGATGGGATGAAATTGCTATATACTAGTATTTATCGTTATAGCTACTGTAGTTTTGTTCAGATCATATAAAAATAATTGTGTATTGAAGTTGTAAATCATCCATAAGTGATAGATTCTGAGGATTTGTGTACAATGTGTTTAAATAGATTTTTTTAAAATTGTAATTAAATGTTTCTGTAAATTTTTCTTAAATAATTTTTACTTGTAATATAATATTAGGTAAAATATCACTAAGGATTAAATGTTGCTAGATTTATCAACAATGCCGATCCAGAGTTAAAAAAATGTGTATATTTTTATGATAGATTTTACGATTTTAAGTATTGAGTGCTTGACTATTAGCGCAATGTAGATATGAAAAACGTTTTTACTATGTAACTTTTTCTACAGATTTAAAAACTGTTTTAAAACCCATCATGCTAGTTTTTTTACGAAGAAACTTTTTTACCTGTTTAATGTTTTCTACTAATATAAGTGTCTTAGTCCGGCATACGTGCATATGTTATTGATACTATTATTATTTATAATTTACGATGTTTTGTTAATACTAATATTGGAGAAGACAGGTGGGAATATGCTACGTTGCCGTTCCTGCTAGATTTATGATGACATAACCTTTACAATTATGATCTCCTGCATACTTATACAAACAAATTCCTTTTTCTTTAAATAGTTCTAGTAGCTTTTTTATCTTTTAAGTAAAGAGTTACAATATAGTAAATAAAAGGTATGTTTTGACAAATAGATTAATACTATGGAACTTTTTAGTAATATGACTATTTTACATGTAGTAGTAGTAACTCATTAATTAAAAACAAACGCAAGTCATCCAAAATAACAAAACCAGAATTGCAAAGTTCCATTTAGACCTAATTTAACAAGGAAACTGAACACCCTATAACTCTTGTTTTCGAAGAATACAAATTTTAATACTTTGTAAGTACTGATTTTTGCATATATTTCTATTCATAATTCTACTTCTGAAGAGCTAGCAAGATAATGCGTTACTGGCCTGACAGTAATGCATTTATTTTTACTCCTGTTACTAGAGAGTAAACATTTTAATAATATGATGCAACTTAGGTACTAACAAATGATAAAAATAACAATTAATTTAAAAACGTACTTTACATTGTACAGGTACCGATTGAGCATTATGCACGTTCCAGATATTTCATGATATTCACTGTATTCAATTTCTATAGCTTCAATATGCGAAAATCACCTGCATACACCAAAAGAAGATATCATTAGTCTCAGTTGTGAAAGAATACACAATCAAAGTTACAAGCAGAAGATAAATTTTAATTCCTTTAACTTTCATAGAACAGTTGTAGAAACAGACGATTTAGTGTGAGAGTTAAGAAAACATCTGATAATAAGATTATTTTGTGAGAGCCAAACCAAATGTCCCTGATACCGGTCAGTGGAAGACAGTGGCCTTTGTACGGATATATTGTACTGAAGATTTCATTCCCCAGGGTTCTATTGTATATACACATTTTTAAAGTAAAGACCAGCCATTGAACTGGCTGGTTTATTCAAAGAAATATATAATGTGAGTGAAAGGTAGGTTAGTAAATTATAGTTACTTATTGGAAAAACGGTAGTGATGTCTGTTACTTACAGAGCTGTAAAGATGTTCATTTCTGCCTGTGTTACTTTATATCTCGAGAACGAACCAAATTATAGACTTGACATACTGCCTTAACCTTTATTTATATCTATCAACACCGAGCTCGATGATGATTCGTGTAACTCAATGGGATTTAGCTGAGCGTTAGCAAATATTTTTTTCTTGGTCTTATGGGTAATCATAATGACAAAAAGAAAATAGCACGATAAATCAATGTTTGAAATAATGTAAAACATTTTTCATACGAAATATGTTTCCAGATTAAATAAAGGAGTATACAAAAAAACTTTTAACTCAACTTCGAGAAAGCCACGTAGTGTGACGTACTCAAATATTCTTGTACTCCTATTTTTCTCAAATTAAATAAAAAAATTCTGGGTACCTTATAAATAAAATATACTCTAAATTTTTCTAATGCTTAAATAAATTTGTCAACGATGTTCTATAACAATTTTATAATTTCCAATTTATATTAATAAGATAAAATTAAGTTTTAATTTAAACAATCTGCTTTACAGTTACCTGTGTTGATAACCTTTTTCTCTATTTTTTCGTTTAGTATTTGTTTCTCTTAGGTTTATTATTTTTATTGTTTGGTAGGCGAACAATATAATTCACATAATATGTATAAATATTTTATTCTTTTAATTTATTGTATAATTATTTTATTGTTTAACTGTATGTTAACTAATAAAGTGACGAGTTCAATAGTTACGATTAATCTGCTATTTATGTCAAAGTTTGTTTAAAGGAAGCAATTTAATTGGAATAAGGGGTGTTTAATTTGTAGAGTTCAATATTATGCTCTTAAAAAAGCTTGCAGTGTATACTTTAAACATGTGGGTATGCAGAGGGACATGTAAGGAAATAAAAAGAAAAATAAATAAACTTTAGCCTCCGTACTAAGTACCAAACAGGCAGAAAATGCAAAACATGATTTTATGTTATTCTCTGCTTATGAGTCCTTACTTATGGTAGTAGTGCTTCACAATTTACACCTTATAGCAGTAAATCTTTTATATGTTCATTAAAATATTCATTATTAATGAAATAAAATAATATTTTTATTTATTTGCCTACATGTTGCTAAGAATTTAATTGCACATTTGCTTTAATAGCTTAAAATATATGTATATGTATGTGTAAACACACACACACAAACACACACACACACACACACACACACACACACACACACACACACACATATATATATATATATATATATATATATATATATATATATATATATATATTATATCACTTATTGAAATGAAAAAAACAAAGATTATAAGGCTTCTATATATTTCGTGGGATTTAATACCTACATCTTCAGGAAGCAATAAATATGAAAAAACAAGAAACACATCAAATAAAATAACCAAAAATTTAAATACGCAACTAAAACATAAAAAATTCAGTTGATACATCATTAATGGCACAGATGGAAATTTGGAAAAGTTAAATTTATCTTAAATTTAAACCATTTGGGAATTTTGATTTTATAAGTAATTGATGTGCTTGTTCCAGATTTTTAAATTTTGATCTATTTAAATTTTCTTCAGGACAAGGGAAGACCTTATTAATTCCTTTAAGGTTATAGCATTCATCAATTTTGTCTTTTTTGTGCTCAGCAGCATGTTTGGCCAATGGCTTCTCCTTGTCTTTATGGAAAATATCAAATCTGTGCCCTGTTATTCTGACTCTAAGGTGGTTAGATGTTTGTCCAATGTACTGTTTGTCACAAAATTTACAATTAATTTGGTAAATTACATTCTTAGTCACAGTTTACTTTGCCAATGATGGGATAAGTTAAACCTGTTACGTTACCTTTGAATTCCCTAGAGTTTTTCATACTTTTGCAAGAACCGCAACGTGGTTTGTTGCACGGTTCACATCCGTTAGTAACGGGTTGGTGTAATTTAGTTAGTTTAGGTTGGACAAGTTTGTTTTTTCAAATTTGGAGATATTAGAAATATTAATCTAGGTGCTTTAGCCATAAAAGTTTGCGTATCTGGAGAGGAAAGTAGGACATTATGGGCAATTTTCATAATACTGTTAATTTTGTTTAGTCCAGGAAAAAAACTATGTAATAAACTTTGGTTTGTGTTTTATAATTGAAGTTTGCCGAAATTTGTAGATAACTTTAGTCGTTAAATTTAAAATTGTTCATTGTAAAGAACAAAAGTTGCATTAAATTAACCAAAAGTTGGAAATTATTTTTTCTATCGTCTAGAACACTCTCTACAGCCTGCAGACCCTCTTTATGTGGTATGTTTGTGTATAGAGCATTTACATCTACTGTTACGAGAATTAAATTTTCAGGAATTGGTTGTTTAACAGTAGTAATTTTTTCAATGAAGTCAGTAGAAGTTTTTATATAGGATGGTAATGATTTTACAAAAGGTTGCAGTTGATCATCAATATAAGCTGAAATTCTTTCTGTTGGACTCCCATAGCTAGAAACAATAGGTCTACCAGGTGGAGGACGAATGGGTTTATGGATCTTTGGGAGTGTATAAAATATTGGTGTTCGAGGCCATTTAGGACTTAATAATTCAATATTCTTTGATGACAAACCTTGACTGGGACCATAATCTTTGAGGTAATTTTTGATAACTTCATTAAATTTATCTGTAGGATCTTCCTCCAGAGGCTTGTAAGTGTTTGTATCAGATAACTGTGGGGTACCTTCTTCAATGTAATCTTTTAAATTTTAAGTAATAATCTTACTTCCTTTACCAACCGGGAGAATGATTATATTGCGATTGTCTTTCAGTGATTTAATGGCTCGAATTTCATTATGGGATAAGTTATTCTTCTTGTTTAAAGGGTTTTGAAACTCCGGGTTTGACAAATTAGACAATACAATGGTTATAAACTGTTCAATTGGGTGATCTGCAGGGAGAGGTGGAGGTTCCCAATCCAATTTCTGTTTAAACCTATTCAGGCATGGAAGAATTTCATCATTATAAATGTTTTGTTGTTTGCTGAAGAAAAATTTTAGTCTTAATTCCCGGGAAAAGGTAAGAGCGTCGGTTATTAGGCTTATTTGATTACATTTTGGAGTAGGGCAAAACGTGAGACCTTTTGAAAGAACTTGAATTTCATCTTTGTTAGGTTGATAGTCAGATATATTTTCAATGCATGATTCAAGAAGATCACTGGCATTATTGGCATCTTGGTTGGCTACTTTTATCAATTATGGGGTCTACATTTGTGTTGGGTGATCGTTTAACAAAAGAATTTGTTCAAGAAGGGTGGTATAACATTATTAGAATCGGTGTCACTGAAGCATTTCCATTTAGTGGGTATTTCCTTGCCATTATTTATGGTTTTCGACAGATTTTTAATAACTTATTTAAAGTTGTTCAGTTTTTTTAGTCATAAAACTGTGTAGATTTCGTACTATATTATCAATTTCATTATGAAGAGAATCTATATTTTATAGATATTTTATATATATAGTACACTGAGAAAACAAATAAAAATCCTATTTATAGTAATAAAAAATATAAATATTATATGTTTTAATCCTAATCCTATTTTTATCCTCGTAATCCTATTTATAATTTACAGGTTATATTATCCAATTGAACAGAAGGCATGAGAACTGGTTTTTATTACAAAACCCTACGAGATTTTGGAGATGTGATTTCACAGGGAAAGAAAGGGTTTGTTTCAAAGAGAAACTTTGACCCAGTGGATAACTCAATACAAACTTGGCTGATAGCTTTAAGTAAACCAAGTTGTGTACGGGTAGACCTCGCTCGCCATTATGCTTTAAAAGATTTTTACTACGTAGTATATTGTGCAGGTAATAATATATACGTTTTTATTAATTTATATGTACGTTTAATATTCAATAATAGTAATAATGTGTATATATATACATGTATATATATATATATATATATATATATATATATATATATATATATATATATATATTAAAAATTGAATACAATAAGAATTGAAAAGAACTTGCTCCCACAGAACGTCTTGTCTCGGCGGAGCAAGTACTTCTTGTGATTAAATGTTTATTGATATTATACGAGATATATATTTCTACGTATGTTGCAATGCACAAAACCACTACATAGTACAAACTGTAGATCTTATAACACCTAACGCAGAGCGAGGTCATTGTTATGCTCACTATTTTTATATTTGTTAAAACCCGAAGAAGTTTTATATTCAAATAAAGATTTGCAAAGTTTTCTAGAATATTTTAGGTTCAGTAAAAATATTAATATTTGTTTCATAATCCAAATCTGACGCTAAACAGGTGTTGATACTTTCAGTTAAATTTCGTCAAAGGTGCAAAATTATTTGTGTTATCATTTAAATTATAGAATCGATATTAATCAGTAGTGATGCAGATAGAAAAAAACAAAGTTAATATCTAAAATTTACTACAGATGTCCAGAAATTCAGTTGATACGGTATCATTTGGCCAGTGACGTATTTAAGCAATTTAATGCAATGTAAACGACGCTGTTAAAAACTAACTTCATTGGATTAATGAGGCTGTGAATGTTTTTACCTAAGGTAATCGAAATAACTGTGATATGACATTTTGTATGCGGCTTTAGGAACTCAACACACACTAATATGGCTCAGCAATGCAGTCCGCGAAACAACACAATATTTTAAACCATTTAACGTTATTTTTAAACTTTGCAAGAACTTAATAAGGATATCCCCCGCATACTGGAAATGATAGGAATTTCCCCCGGATGGCTATAGGCTTTTCAGGCCTCAGAATGTATGTATATTTTCTGCATCAGATCAACAAAGTGAACTCAAATATTGTACTGAAAATTCTTGAACGGAATGTAAATTACAAGAAGAGAAAGTAGGTGACCAATATGTTCATAATTTATAGATCAGGCACAGTAAGGCGGAATCAACTGTGGCACTGTAATTAATTTTAACTGAAGTAGACTTCTTTATCGTAAGTATTAAGCCAGTGTGTATTTTCGTCATCTGGAAAATTGGCGAACTCATATATGACACCAGTGATTTCTAAGACCTTCCCTAGAAGAGATGTTAAGGCTTCTTGATAGAACTGTGTTTTTCAGACCTATGTATTTTTACCTTCTTGATCAGGGCAACTATATTAACTCAGCTGTATCGTCAGAAATATAATGAATTAAAATGGTAAATGCTCATACACGAGCAAATTAAGGTATAAAATTCGAGTTTAGCTCTGACACAGTTAACTATGAACACTGTAATAATATGTACCTGATGTACACACATGAAATATGGCTCCATCATTAAACATCATAAGAGCTTTAACTAAAAAGTATAAGTACTTAGATGTTTGTTGTATAAACTTGTGTTTAACAGTGTGTAGATAATAAAATTTGTGAGGTATTTAGTTTCATTAACTTTAATTTTTCAAATAGACATCATTTTATACTTTCGTGATCGATAATTGTAGGGAATTTATTGAATTAGCTTATTTAAAAAAAGTTTTTTAATGTTGTATAGTCTCTCATGTCTTTAGGAATTCAGACTAAGATGTTCAGTACTATGGGTACGTATTATTATTTCTATCATGTATCCTAAATACGATATTGTCGAACTATAGTTATGTAAAGCTAGAGGAACTTTTTTGCATGAGGTACGAAGAATCTCATGTTAACAGGGTCTTGCTGTTAAAATTCATCGCAAATATTTACCAAAAAAACATAATATAAAAAAAGGCTCTGCTCAATCTATAGCAAAGAAGCCATTATTGATTTTTTTACCTTAAATTACAATAAAAGTTAGGTTGGAAATGTATTTTGATCAATAAAAAAACTTATTATAAATAAGAATATTGTTTTAAAGTAAATTTAATCATTATTAGCTAATTATCAAATATTTTAGTTTTAGTAATTGAAATAACTTCGGGTTCTCTGAAAATCCCTAACCAACATCTAATTATGCATGATATTTTATTAGCTATTATTTTGTCAAAGATAGTTTTTTTGAACTAAATAAACAGTAGCAGTCTGGTATTTAACTTAAAAGGGTATTATTATTACATTTGTAACAGTAATGTGTAATAGTCAGATGGTATTATTTTTCGGAAATGTTATATTTTAGGCAGTTATTACTTTTCAAACAATAACTCTCAAACATTTAATTATTTTTAAAAGCAATTTTAACGTCTATAAGGTGTAACGTATTTTGAATTTTGCAATAAACTGTGATTCAGCTCAACATGTATCTCCAGAGAGCAAGCCAAAAACCTGTTACCGCAACTCAGGCCTAATGTCGACAAGGGAGGGCAAAGAGCTGCCATATTCAGGATTAGCTTTAGGGAGCCATTTACATGCAATATCTTCCGTCCATTAAGCTTTCCATTCAGAATGCTAAATATTGGTTTAAAAATGTCTTTGTACTTTAACCTTGTTATCTTTACTATTGTGTGTTATTCTTTAAATTTTTTTAATATCTGTCCCAACTCCTTATTTTACTTCCGTCTTGAAAATTGGTATAGGTTTATTTGTATAAATAAATAAATTCAAAATTTCAATTCAGTACAGATATTCTATGATCCAATGTTTCAATAAAAATTACAGTTTTTGCAATAAAATATAAATGTGTATTATGTATTAGAATTTACATGATGATTTATTTTTTATGTAATACTTACAAATAGTTATTTTCAAATATTAAAAAAAATAACTTAAAAACCATATAGTCATCCTGCATCATAGCATAGAAATAAATTCTTAAATTCAGTATTACTTCAGCTTTTCTATTAGCTATGCATCACTTTATATAATGTTTCTCCCAACAAAAATCAAACATTGAGAGCACTCTGTTTTTTTAGTAAATGAAACAATAATTTAATAGTAATATATTGTCAATTATTAATTAACGGGTAGTTCTTTTAGTATCAAAGGAATTACACAACATTTGTTAAAATATGATGTATAAATGGAAGGGTAATAGCGGGACTGGCCAACAGAAGTCACTACATATTATATAGGTTTTTAGTTATTAATTAGTTATTTTTATATTTTAAATAATATGAATGATTAAATTCTTTAAGATAAAAAAGTGTTATATTTTCTATAAATTTTATAAACAATTTTGTAATATTTTTAATTGTGATCTATTACAAAGATAAATTATTTCTAAATAATAAAGAAACAATAATTGTTTTCAAACTTTCATAAATAATATTTTAATATTATCTCTCGTTATATTCCAAAAATCAAGTTATTGTTTTATTATAATTGTTAAGTTAAAAATTAAAATTAAGGAATAAAATCTAGCTAAATATCTTGTAAACACAGCATGTATTATCGTCCCAAATGAAGTCTCTTTGTACAAAACGTATATTTTAAATTATTGTTTGATAAGTTCAAAGCAATTGAGTAAGGCCTTTATAATTATAATCAAAAGAACAAAAAATTTTTTCCAGGATTACGTCACACTACGGCTTTATTAGCTACAGAACATCTAATTATTTATTTTCAACACTTGTTTAAATCTAGTCAATATAAAATTAGTGGTGAAATGGATTATGAATTAATACTGACGGTGCTCAATTTCCATTTAAAAACCGATGAGCTTTCCTAATAATTAAAGAAATGGTTTAATCAATTATAGGTGGATATAATAATAATAAATACTGCTTCGACAATTTATTCTATCCTGTATTTTACCATATATTCGCCTTTTGCATTGATTTTTTGGAGTTGCAAGTTTTTTGTGTGTGTTAAAGGCAACTTTGTTACTAATATCTTAGAGTGGATTAATTTTGTAAATTTTTACAGCTGTTAAAATTGAAATTAATATTAACCTTACCTGAAGAAAATCAATAACCACGGAAAGTCTGCAGAAGAAGGGAGACACAATTCATTTGCGCTAATATTAATATAAGTAAACTATACTAACATATAGAAAATAGATCATTGTAAAACACCTCTAGATTAGAAAACGTTTCGTAATTTTCCTTATCATATGTAATGCTATGTGTTATTGTGGTTTAGTTATACCTTTTAATGTCTTCTTACAGACCTAAACTTTCGTTAAAGATGTCATCTACTTTGAAACCACGTGGAAAATATAAATATACTTAAACAGAACGAATATATTTGTACATGTACTTTGAAACCACGTGGTAAATAAAACATTAAATGTTATCTTCTGCTTGGCGTAAGTGATTAGTTGTAGTTTACCGCTTATAGCATCATATCCTATAAACATAATAATTTTGTTTCAAATCATTTGAATACATTATAAAAATACGGACAATCAATAATACTGACTTATTTAAGGACTGACTGATTATAGGTAAATGCAATATGCAATCAAGTAATTTCTCACGTGATAAGTCATTGCTCATTTAATGGTGGATATGTATGTTTGTACAGTATTTTGAATAAAATTATAGAAGTATTTCATTAGCTATTATAATTTGAAACAGCAAAGATTTTCTAGGTTACTCATTTTCAAAAGTTGTTATAATAATTTGCAGGGAGCAAAACTTCATAAATAGAAAAGGAGCTGCAATATTATATACAATCTGTAAAATTAGAGGATAAAGATGTGCAAGTCCGCAATACTCGAGATATTTGAGTGATTACAACTTCCAATAAGTATTCATGTTTTTGAGTATGTAGTCAGTGATAACATACCATTTATTTTCATCTTACTTGCTTCAGTTTTTAATTTTCGAAGAAGATTAATTAGTACGTATTGAAAAAAAAGGTTATTAATAAACATTTATAGTTACAAAATTGAAGGTTATTTAATAATAAAAATCTACAAATCAGCTAGATAGTTAAGATAATAACAGTATATAAATTACAGAAAGCTAAAAAATGTATCACAAATTTTTATTATACTAGATAAAACTGAATATATGAATACCTATTTAACGTTACTTAAGGATTGCTGTTATAAAATTGATATCAGAGGCATGTGAGTACTTTGCTAAGGTGTTTTTGTAACTGGCGTATTTACCAAAAGCATTGTTGTGAGACACATGAAAATTTATTCCAGCACTTTTTGATTCCCAAAATTAAGATATTCACTGATGCATATCCAATATCAGGAAATGTTCAACAACTAAATACATTTGGAGATATGGAATGAAATATCCATAAGACCAAAATAAAAATACTACATAACGCTGAGTAATAAAAACAGGCAGAAATTGCGTCTTTCAAAACTGTCAAATGTTACACTTCGATAATTGTCAACTAATAAAGTCAGCATAAATATTAATATAATTACATTTAAATTATATTTCTATTAATATTTGAATGTTATGAATTTTTTTAATTACTATACACTTTTACATTGACGTTAAGCATTTCATGATACGAGGTAAGTTAAATGATTACCTTGTTAACCATTTAGCCACAAAGAAGCACTATTGAAGCTAACCAATGATCCAACTTCAGTACATCACATTGTTTTGGGAGCATCAAACTCAGGTATTGCAGGCAGATTATCTTTGAAATACAATTAACTTGTTCCCAGTTGCAGCTGCTGCTTCAAATTGTTCAATTGAATCTTGGTCAAGTTCAAATTGATTGAATTAGACATAGTGTGGCCTACCAATGTTATCTGCCACGAATTTGTATATAGTTTAGTATTTAATTAAGTCTTTAATGAAAGAATGAAAATAAACCGGAATTAGTATTTGTTATTTCCGTTACTAATTTATAAATAGAATACAAGGATATAAGTTGTTAGAAAGTATTTATAGTAAACAAATTCATCTTGTAACAATTAAAACATTCTTACAATAGAAGTATTGATAACATGTATTTTACCAGCTTTTGACCAAACATATGGATGATTATTCTTTATCACACACACGCACACAAACACAAAAACATACACATTGTTATTTCTTGTATTCTTTAGGATTATTACTTGGTAAAATCTTAAATAAAGTATGTTTTTTTACCTGTTAATAAAAGTTTATTTGTTACGGTAGATCTTATATGCTGGAGTTAAATATGGACTTAGAATATAATTGTTAAGGATTGGAATGTTTTTTATCAGTTCAGAAAGAAAAATAGACTCAACATCCAAGAGCCGACTAGTAATAATACCTTTTTTATGTAGAAGTAAATATTTAATTTCTTTGGTGTTGTACGTTAAGTCTTACATTGAAATAGCATTGTAATATTATACATACTTTTAAATTTCAAAGTAGTATTCCGTTCAATATGATAATTGTAATAAGAAAATAGACGTGTATTACGTTCTTGATACCAGCTACCTCAGATGTCAGGTGGGCAGATAAAGGGGAGGGACGTAGTAGATGCTGTTAAAGGATGAGAGCAGGTACGCTTGACAATGAGAGGTTATACAATGTCAGTAACATCGTCTTCTTATGCACTTAGTGTACTCTATTGTTCATATATTATGACTATGGCTTTTCCAGAATACCAGAACATATAAGATACATCAGAAATACTAAAAATTTATTAATTTAATCATAACTCTGTGTTTATTATTATTTCCGATGCTGAAAAAATCATTCAATAATCCTACTCTATTACTCACTTCAAAACTTAATTATATCATAAAGTGATGTGTACACTTTACATAAGTTATCCTATGTCTTATGTAATCCAACAGGATACCCCTATGCGTTGTGTTGGATAGTATTCTATGAATATTATATGTTTGAATCCTCTTAATCCAATTTGTAATTTATACGTTCTACTATCCAATTGAACAGAATGCATGATAACTTGTTTTTATAAACACTAACAGATTTTGGAGATGTGATTTTCACAGGCAAAGAAAGGGTTTGTTTCAAAGAGAAACTTTGACCCAAGGGATAACTCAATACAAACTTGGCTGATAACTTTAAGTAAACCAAGTTGCTTACGGTAGACCTCGCTCGCCGTTATGCGTTAAAATATTTTTACTACGTAGTATATTTTGCAGGGCATTATACGTAAATATTTTATTAATTTATATATACCTTTAAATAAATCGTAATAGCGGAATTTAATTCCAATAAACGTTGAATTAAAAAAGAACTTGCTCCCCCAGAACGTCTTGTCTCGGCGGAGCAAGTACTTCTTGTGATTCTATGTTTATTGATATTATATATACATATATATATATATATATATATATATATATATATATATATATATATATATATATATATATATATATATATATATTTCTACGTATATTTCCATGCACAAAACCAATATGTAGTACATGGAAAGTTTTCTAGAATATTTTATGTTTAGTAAAAGTTTATGTTTCATATTCCAAAATTAACTGACACTAAACAGCTGTTGACACTTTCAGTTAAATTTCGTCAAAGAGGCAGAATAATTTGTGTTATGATTTAAATTATAGAATTGATATTGATCAGTAGTGATGCAGATAGAAAAAGCAAAGTTAGTATCTAAAATGTAATCCAGATGTCCAGAAATCCAGTTGATACGGTATCATTTGGCGAGTGCCGTATTTAAGCAATTTAATGCATTGTAAACGACGCTGTTAAAAACTAACTTTATTGGAATAATGAAGCTGTGAACATTTTTACCTAAGGTAATTGAAATCACTGTGATATTGTGGCTTTAGGAACTCAGCACACACTAATATGGCTCAGCAGTGCAGTCCGCGAAACAACACAATATTTTAAACCATTTAAATTTTGCAAGCACTTAATAAGGATTTACCCCACATACTGAAAATGATAGCAATTTCCCCCAGATGGCTATAGCCATTTCAGGCCTCAGAATATATGTATATTTTCTTGCATCAGAAGAACAAAGCAAACTCAAATATAGCACTGAAAATTCTTGAACCGAATGTAAACTACAAGAACAGGAAGTAGGTGACCAATATGTTCATAATTTATAGATCAGGCGCAGTAAGGTGTATTCAACTGTGGCACTGTAATTAATTTCAACTATAAAAATATACATATTGTAAGAATTTAGAATTTTTTATATTTTCTTAATCTGGAAAATATGGCAAAATCATCTATGACACTAGCGATTTCTAAGACCTTTCCTGTAAAAACAAGTGATGTAAATTAAGGGTTGTTGACAGAAATGTGTTTTCCAGACCTATGTTTTTGTATTTTCTTGGTCAGGGCAACTATGTAAACTTAGCATTGTCGTCAGAAATATTTTGAATTAGAATCATAAATGCTCATACACGAGCAAATCAATGTATAAAATTCAGGTTTAACTCTGACACAGTTAACTATGAACACTGTAATAATATGTACCTGATGTATACGCATGAAATATGGCTCCATCATTAAACATCATAAGAGCTTTAACTAAACAGTATAAGGACTTAGATGTTTGTTGTGTAAACTTGTGTTTAACTGTGTGTAGATAATAAAAGTTGTGAGGTATTGAGTTTCAATAACTTTAATTTTTTAAATAAACATAATTTTATACTTTCTTGATCCCTAATTGTAGGGAAATTATTGAATTAGGTTACTTTAAAACTATTTTTGAATTTTGTATAGTCTCTTATGTCTTTAGCAATCCATACTAAGATGTTTAATAGTATACGTACGTATTATTATTTCCATGATGTACCCAAAATACGTTATTGTCGAACTATATTTATGTAAAACTATAGGAACCGTTTTGCATGAGATACGAAGAATCTCATGTTAACAGGGTCTTGCTGTTAAGAGTTATCGCAAGGACTGACCAAAAACCAAAAGATTAAAAAAAGGCTCTGCTGAATCTTTGGCAAAGAAGTGATTATTGAGTTTTATACCTTAAATTAAAATAAATGTTACGTTGGAAATTTATTGTTATAAAAAAAGTTGTTACAAATAAGAATATATTTAAAGAAACTTTAATCATTATTTGCAAATTAATGAATATTTTAATTTTAATCGTAGAAATAACCTCAGGTTCTCTGAAAATCCCTAACCAACATTTAATAATGTATGATTTTTCTTAGCCTTAATTTTTGCAATGATATTGTTTTAACTAAATAAAACAGTAGCATTCTGTTATTTAACTTAAAAGGAGATTATTATTACCTTTGGTATTGGTATTTTTTTTATGAAATGTTATTTTTTAGGCAGTTATTACTTTTAACACCATAACTCTCAAACATTTAATTATTTTTAAAAGCAATTTTAACGTCTATAAAGTGTAACGTATTTTGAATTTTGCAATAAACTGTGATTCAGCTCAACATGTATCTCCATAGAGCAAGCCAAAAACTTGTTACCGCAACTCAGGCCAAATGTCGACAAGGGAGGGCAAAGAGCTGCCATATTCAGGATTAGCTTTAGGGAGCCATTTACATGCAATATCTTCCGTCCATTAAGCTTTCCATTCAGAGTGCCAAATATTGGTTTAAAAAATTTCTTTGTATTTTTTTCCTTGTTATATTTACTATTGTGAGTCATTCTTTAAAGTTGTTTCATGTCCATCCCAACTCCTTGTTTTACTTCCGTCTTGGACATTGGTATACGTTAATTTGCATAAATAAATAAATTTAAAATTTTAATACAGTACAGATATACTATGATCCTAAGTATTCAGTAAAAGTTACAGTTTTTGCAATAAAATATAAATGTGTATTATGTATTAAGATTTACATGATGATTTATTTTCCATGTAGTACTTACAAATGGTTAGTTTGAAATTAGTAAAAAAACTTACTTAAAAACCATAAATTCATCCTGCATCATACCACGGAAATAAATTCTTAAATTCAGTATTACTACAGCATTTCTATTAACTATGCATCACTTTATATATTGTTTTTCCCGAAAATAAAATGAACATTGAGAGCACACCGTCTTTTTTAGTAAATGAAGCAATAATTTAAGAGTAATATATTGGCGACTATTAATTAACGGGTAGTTCTTTTAGTATCAATGGAATTACACAACATATGTTAAAATATTATGTATAAATGGAAAGGTAATAGCGGGACTGACCAACAAGATTGATCTCATATTCTATAGGTTTGTTGGTTATTAATTAGTTATTTTTTTATATTATTAAGTAATATATAAATAATAATAATATATAATATATATTTTTATATAATGATTAAATCCTTCAAGATAAAAGAGTTTTATATTTTATATTAACTTTAATAGAACATTTTGTAATATTTTTACATTTGATCTATTACAAAGATCAATGAGATCTATATAATAAAGTAACATATGTTTTTAAACTATCATCAATAATATTTTAATATTAACTGTCATTATATTAGAAAAATTAAGTTATTGTTTTATTATAACTGTTAAGTTGAAAATATAAATAAATTAATAACATTTTGCTAAACGTCTTGTAAACACAGCATGTTATATTGCCCCAAATAAAATCTGTTTGTACAAAATGTTTATTTTAAATTATTTTAAGGTAATTTCAAAACAATTGAATAAAGGTTTTAATTATAATTTACAGAACGACTAATTTTCTTCCAGGATTAAGTCACACTACGGCTTTTTTAGCTACAGAAAATCTAATTATGTATTAATTTTAACCCCTGTTTAAATCTAGTCAAGACGAAACTAATGGTGAAATGGATTTAAAATTAATACTAACCGTGCTGAATTTCCATTTAGAAACCGATAAGCTTTATAGTTTGCTAATAATTAATGATATTATTATATGAATTATAACGTATTTCAGTTGCTCCACCGTGCTACAAAACATCGTAGTTCGCTCAATTGTGCAACTGATAAGACGATGATAATACTTTGTGACATAGATTACACTATGTTTGTGATTTGATTGTCTCTGATGTTGAAACGATATAATTTATTTTAAGGTTCTTCGCCGACATTTTTTTATATCCTCAGACGGTCATTCTAGAAATTAACTATGTGACAGCGTCACGTTCCATATGCTGCTCTAAGAGGAAGGTTAATTGAAGCTAGACGCAATATTAACATTGAACATTGAACATCAAACATTTCCACTATATACACTTTTATTGGAGAAAACTCGGTAGTTTCGCATTGCTTTGGGATTGTGTCCAGAATTAACTATATTGCAGCCTACGTGTCTGATGTTGAAATGGTACAAAGAGTTTGCCTTGAATGTCTTGTCGTCAACGCTTTTATTACTATTTAAATCTGTGACGGTATCAGAGTTTAGAAGCTACAAAGAGTGGAAGGTATAAGGGACCTAAGCTCAATATTTTAATGCATTGTAAAATTAATTGTACAAGTCACATTATTTTCTTATATAACTTACGTAAAAACTTCACTAACTCTAAAAATACGCACCTAATAAAAACTACACACAACACTAATCATTGAAACTGAACTACAGACTACAAGTCACAATATGTCTGCATTCGTCTACCAAACACCTACGAATATATGTGAAATTGACAAACAACATGGTGGTTGTGATTCCTGACCTAGGCGTTCCATAACGCTTTGGAATGATTTGTTATTTTAACCTCGTTTGTATTTATGTATTAGGTTAGTTAATACCTGAAGAAGAGATCAGATTGCAGATCTTGAAACGTACTGATTTCTTGTTTCACTAAACGATGGCAAACGCCCGGAAAAATCCTGTTTCCTTCATAATCCTTCCATAGTCAAAAATAACCATCAAACAAAGAATTGAAACATATTTTAAACGATTTAAGATAATGGGTATAATAATATTAGATGTTTTTAAAATCAACATTCCTTTAATGTAACTTTGTTACTTGAATTACGTTTTCGTTGGAGAAAAAAATTTATTAGCATTCATAATAAATAATATACCTATAAAAGATCCTGTTGAATACAAAGCTGTTATTGTTTTTCTATTGGTTGTTACTGTTCTAAATGTAAAACAGCAATAGCACTTCACGAGAATTGCAATTATTTCCTGACTACAGGGAGTAGTATAAAACAAAATATTTCATCTTGGGAACAACAAAGGGTACAAATGAACAAGACATCAGAATGTGTTTGCTGATCAAATATGAAAGACTGCTGGCTCTCTCTTACTGCTTGTTACGTTTATTGCCTCAGATATATTTATCTCCTAAATAAAACAAGTGTCCTTTTCATCTTTAAAATATTATGGTACGTTTACTCTTTTTTAAGTAAAATATGCTCAATTAACTGGTCCGATATTTTCGCATTGTTATACCAAGTATGCAGTTTTATACGCCATAATAACTGACACTCCGTTTACATTCCAACGCCAATCTGTTAAAATTTTATTTTAGAAATATATAAATTTATGTTCAATATACTCGCGGATTCCTGCGCTATCGATTCTGCAAAAAGATAATCAAGTAATTTTGTACTTACATTATAAAGAGAATTGTTTAACAGAAATTTGTTTAGAGTAGTGTCAGAAGTTATTTAATTACAGGACGTTGTTGTGTCTTGTGTTATAAAATGTTATCTAAAACGTAAAATGTTCGACAGGTTTGTACAATATACAACAAGTAATGCTAAGTTAAAACGCTTTCTAATGTTATATTACCACTAGATAGGGAGAACTCCATGCAACCTTTCCTTTGGTTTAATCTCCAAACTGTTTTTAGAACATTTATAAAAGGAATGAGGCTCTATTAAATGAATTGGCATTTAAGAAACTGAAAATATTTGTGCGGTATTTAATTAGAGACTTGAACAAACAACCGTAACCCAACTTGCGAGTTTCTTTGTGTTATAAACAAATTCAGGAGTTCTTTCAAGGTAAAAAATGTTATTTAATAACTGATAATAGGGACTTGTTATGACTGTCATCAAATTTTCAGAAACTGGGACATTTATTAAGGTAGGTAGCAACTATTCTTAGCATTCCTTTTAATATTAAACATGTGTGTAATAAGAGGTCAAATACCAACACGCAACGTTACGTTCATATACACAGTTAAATTCCTGTATAAAACTTTATTACCTAAGAAGTACAAAGTAAGTGCTCTTTGGTTTTTTTCAGTTAACATATTTTACATTACATTATACATTCATGTAGATTTTGTACATAAAGCTAACAACTTCCCAACTCATAAATAGACGGGTATGTTATGAAGATATACGTATATGTATGCATGTTTGCAATTGAAGAAAGAAATAATATTTTTTTAGTAGATACTATAAGACTCTGTAGCACATTTTCCATTACACGCAATGTGTGGGAACTCCAGATTAATAACCAGCTGCCGTTTGACGTTTGCGGCGCCATCAAGATCATAAAGTGAAAACGTGACGGCATTGTCAATTGGGCAAGTGCGAGGAAATCCTTTATACGTTCAAGACTGGTACTAGTCCAAGTCTTAAACGAAATTGTGATTTATATTGTTTTATAATTGTAATAACGTTTGTATATCTATTAAAAAGATAAATACATTTTAATTATTATGAAATTTATATATTTAATTGTTCTGAAATCATTTGTGGAGTATTTAGGATAGTAATATAATTTTCCCATCAAGATCAAATAATAGTATTCGTAGTCTTTTAAGGAATGTATTATAATAGTTTAACGACCTCTACACACAAAACGTTTCACGATGTCTCATAACAATAATTTTTTGTACAGTTCAATTTAAATTAACTTCAACATTTTAACACTAACCGTATGTCATGATCAAATTTGTTAAAAGATATAATGTTTCTAATGCGCTGGTAGATAAAAGCTAGCTGAGAAATTATACAGAATGCCACAAAGTTGTATGAATTATAATGCTGTATTGAAGTATATTGAAGAATGTTTGATATACAAAAGTGAGCGATGCTGCCTACCGTTGAATCCTCTAATACTTTCCGGGTCAGTTCTGAGACTTAAAAAGCAAAGCACTTTCAGAAGGTGAACCACTTTGAAGTAAATTTTAGATGGTATAACTTTATAAAATTAGAGCTCAGAAACAGTTGAGCTGTATAAATATATATTCAGAGATTAGATATAAAATTATATTTCAGGATTAGTGAATCCTGTTAATTGCTAATTAATTGAAATAAAAAGCACTTATTGAAAATAAAGGAGTTTTATTGCAAAAGATTTAACAATACATTTAATACCTTTTTATATATATACACACACACACATATATATGTATGTATTGTTATTATAAGTAGATATGAATATGGGGTTTCTAGCTCACTTTTGGGACAGACGGTAAATCAATGTAAAATACTGTTCAATGTACCATAAAGGAAGCTGAGAAATAACACAGCAAATCTCAATGAAAAATTAACCGAATCTACAGTCGTTCGTCTCCAAAAGCGATCGGTACATTACTATCTACTCTGTGGAATGAAAAATTAACCAAATCTACAGCTGTTTGCTTCTACTTTCTTAAGCTGTGCTTTGTAAAATGTTGTCAAATCTGCTACGAATAAAGGAAAAATCTTTCGAAATCTTAATAAAATTTAATCAATTTAAAACATTTTTACTGAAAACATACTGTACTTTAATAAAAAACTTTTCTACTAAATAAACAACATGAACTCACCAAAGTCTCTACAATTTCTAGCATTAAAACAGTGCAACAAAGATGAATTCAGTGAATTGCCGGTTTATTTTCAACAACAGTTGATACCGTCTTCGATACTTTCCTTAAATGAAACAGAATTAAAAGAACTTGTAGAGTCTTTTGCAGAAAGAACGAAAACTGCACACGTGTACACACAAAAAACGAAAAAATAAGGGATTATATATTTAATATAATTACCAAAGATATTGAAAAGAAAGTAAAAAATAAACTAACAGAGAGTTTTCATCGTTTTTTTATGAAATTTTTCCCATATTATACGTCCTTTCAAGATAATCAAGACTTAATTGATGAATTTCTTAGGAATTTTTGTAAGTATCAAGATTTATCAACACAATTCATTAAAGAGCATTATAGAATTTTTGTTATAGAATATAGCCACATTTTGTGTGAAACAAAAGGTATTACTGTAGATAATATTCCATGTGATTCCTATGAAGAAAGACACCAACTATGGTTATCAAAACAGTACTATGACGTGGGGAGGGACTGCAAGTTTTAGAGTTAAGACTTTATTCTACAAAGTTAATTGTTATAATTTCTTTATCTTTTATAGTCTTCTTTCCAGTAACAATCAAGTGTAATTTTTCATTTTTGTTTAATTCTTTAATCTTTTTTTCATCCAAAACAGTCAAAAATCTGTTCGGCAAGTGTACTTTATAATCTTCCAACTCGGCAATTATTGTAAACCCAAATTTATCTTTCATTTTTCTCCAAATTCAAGATTCTATGTTTCTTCTTTTCTTCCAATTCATTTAACTTCTTATACTCTTTAAACTTACATTCTCCAATATCATTTAACTCTTTCAAGAACTCCATTTAAATAGAAAAAATTCAAAGTCAAAAAGTGCAAAACCATTTCTCGGTCGACCTTTTCTCCTCCCTCTGTCTCTTTCTCTCTCCCTCTCTTTTTATGCCTATGACACGATCACTTCTGCCGTTTATAGGCTAGGATCTATATTCAGGCTAGAGAGAGAGAAGAGCGAGATACGGATAGAGAAATGGTTCCGGAATACGATTTGAATACTTCTGAACTTGGTGTTTCTCCGCTATGGCCACTCGCATTGAAACAGTTCAGAAGTAAACTTCCTAACCGACCAAACCGAATTCGCGGACATATATACTGAGCAAGAAACTACAACATCCAATCGAGAAGTAAAAATTTAACAAATTAATTTAAAATATAATTTGAAAATTACAAGTAACAAAATGTACGCATATTTTAAAATAGGTAAAATTATCTTACATTTAAAAAAAGAAAATGTTATAATAGTTAACGGAAACACAATTTTTATTCTTTAAAGCAATCTGCATTACCGACATTTTAGTTGAATGCGCTATGCACGAGGTGTGCCACTACAGACCGACCATCACGATAATCGCTTCGCCCGCGTCATATCCGTTAGTGATATCACGCCGTGAGAGGCACAATCGTTGGTTTACAATCACCATTTAGATAAATAAATTTTTCTATTTAAATGGAGAGGAAAAAGGTGTCATGTCCATACTGCAAAAAAGACATTTTTGAACACCATTATGATAGACATTATAATTCTAAAATTCATCTAAAAAACAAAGGCAGTTATGAGAAAGAATTGAATTATTTGAGGACTTGGGCTAAAGAAAATCAAATTGTCGATCATGAAAAGATGTACAATATAGAAAAATTGCGTGAATTAAAGAAAAACTTTAAGGAAGATAAAAAAGATCTCAATCTATTTAGTGATGAAAAAATTCAATCAATCGCTGAAAAATTGTCCATTGAAACAAACGATAAAACTAAGTCTGAAATGATCGAAGAAATTGACAAAACTCTTAACGAAAAACCTGAAAAATATCATAGATGTTGAAGTTTTATCCTCAATACATGGTCTTTTCAAGCAATACATTTTAACAAATTTAAACGATAATTCCATGTCAATTTACAAATATCTATCAATTATGAGGCCAGAAATTAAGAGTTTTAATAGAAAAATTTCAAGAGAATGTTAAAAATATGAAAGGATATCTCTCTTTGGAATGTGAATACGAAAGAAACTTTAGTGAACGGTGAAACACAAACGTGTCCAATGTACTTTACTATAAAAGCAGATGAAATCTTTGACGTAAACGACTTTATTACTAAGCAATTTAATAAATTAACACATCGAGAACAGACAAATCATCCAAATAGAGGTTCTGGGATGGACATTCAAAAGTTGTAAACAATTAGTTTTGAGCCTTAATAAAACACGAATTTATGAACGCAGGATCATATATCGATTTACCACAAGAGATCAAGGTAAAGAAAGCTTGTGTAAATATCAAAAATAAAGATGATTTCTGTTTTGTTTATTCTATCCGATGTGCTATTGGAAAACCTGAAAAGAATGCTGATAGAGCAAAGCAATACGAGAAATTTGTAAATGACGAGATATTTTCGGGCTTTGAGTATCCAATGTCTTTAAAATATATACAATTATTTGAAAAACGAAGTCACAATTCCAAGTACAAATATCCAAAAATGTCTATAAATATCTACAGTTATGATGAGAAACTCAATATTGTTCCGTTACAAATTTCTGAAAAATATGATGCCGAGTTAGAAATCGATTTATTGTATGTTAAACAAGAAGACAAATCTCATTATGTTTTGATAACCGATTTAAATAAACTCGTGAGTTCTCAGTTATCCAAGCATAAGGAAAGAAAATTTCTTTGTAGAAGATGTTTAAGCCATTTCTACAAATCTGGAGATTTAACAGATCATTTAGAAATTTGCAAGCAACATGAAGTTTTGTAAACCAATTATGCCATTTCCAGGTCAAACAACATCATTTACTAATTATCAAAAGAAGTTTAGCCATCCTTACGTTATTTATATGGATTTTGAGAGCATATTAGAAAAAATTCCGACATGCAAGAACAATCCACAAAGATCGACTACAACCAAGATTCAGAAGCACATTCCTTATGGTTTTACTCTATATTTAGTGTCGAATGTGACCAATCGTATGTACAAGCCGATATGTTATCGAGCAAAAAATGAAGAAGATTTGCCAAATGTTCCTGCAAAATTGTTTGAAGAACTCAATAAATTATCGAAATACATAGCTACAAAATATAATTCTAAGAACAAAAAAACCTATGAAATTGACTGAAGAAGAAGAAATTTCATACCAAAATGCAAACGTTTGTCATATTTGCGAATGGTCTGCTTATGATGTTGAGTCAATTCAGTATGGTTTTACTCCTGATAGTTGGAAAGATAAGAGTTATAATAAAGTAAGAGATCATTGTCATTTGACTGGAAAGTTTCGAGGCGCAGCTCATTCATGTTGTAATCTGAATTTGAAATTTCCACAAAATATTCCAGTTTTCTGTCATAATATGTCAAATTACGATACTCATTTGTACATAAAAGAATTGGCAAAACAGTACGGTAATGTTGATTTGATTGCAAACACCGATGAACGATATATAAATTATTCTGTAAATTCTGGATACGGGTATGAGTTTGATGGTGACAAACCTAGAAAGTTCATAAAATTCTCTTTCGTGGACACATTTAGATTCATGGCCTCGTCTATTGAAAAATTAGCGAAAAATGTAAAGAAAGAAGACTTCAAACATACAAATCATTTTATACAGGATGGAAGAATATTGAATGAAATTCTAAAAAGACAGCCAAATGACGAAGAAGAAATCTTTAAAATTCTATCTGGAAAAGGCATATTTCCCTATGAATTTATCGACAGTATTGAAAAACTTGATTACACAGAAGAATTGAGAATTCAAGATTTCTATTCACTTTTGGACAGACGAGAGCATATCTGAGAAAGATTTTCAACACTACTTAAATGTTTGGAACAAATTAAAAGAGAAAAATCTAGGAAAATTACTCTGATCTCTATAACATTCAAGATGTTCTATTGCTCGCTGATATCTTTGAAAATTTTAGGAATATTTGTTTGAATTGCTATAAGCTTGATCCAGCACACTATCTAACAGCTCCCAGTCTTGCATGGGATGCTATGTTTAAAATTAACTAAAATCGAGCTTCAACTGATACACGATTACGATATGTATTTAATGATCGAAAAAGGTATTCGCGGAGGCATTTCTCAATGTATTAAACGATATGTGAAAGCAAATAACAAATATTTGAAAGATTTTGATAAGACAAAGCCCGAAAACTATTTACTCTATCTCGATGCTAATAACCTTTATGGGTATGGCCTCATGCAAAGTTTACCATACGGCGATATCAAGTGGATGGATCCTAAAACGTATACAAAAGAAGAGTGGCAAGAAACAATTTTAGAAACTCACTGGCGACGAAGATTATGGCTATATTCTCGAAGTCGATCTTGGATATCCAACAAATTTACACGAAACATCACAAGGATTTACCTCTTGCTCCAGAACATTTTAAAAACAAACTTTGCACAACTCTACTGGATAAAACTGAATACGTTGTTCATTCGAGAAATTTGAAATTCTATCTGGAACAAGGAATGGTGGTTAAAAAACATTGTGAATAGAGTTATCGCATTCGATCAGAAGCCTTTTATGAAAGAATACATTGATTTTAACACAAACATGAGAACCAAGGCTACAAGCGACTTTGAAAAGGACTTTTATAAGCTGATGAACAACTCAGTTTTTTGGAAAATCTATGGAAAATGTGAGAAACAGATGTGATATTAAGCTTGGAAATGAAGAATTTTCAATGAAACAAGCTAAGAAAACAAATTTCAAATGCTTTAACATCTTTGACGACAACTGTATAGCGAGTCACATGTACAAACAAAAGGTTAAATTTAACAAACCTATTTACATAGGATTTTCAGTTCTCGACCTCTCAAAATTGCTAATGTACGAGTTTTATTACAACAAATTAAAGAAGTTTGATCCAGATTTGAATCTGTGTTACATGGATACAGACAGTTATTTCCTAGAATTGAAACGAGATCCTTTTAAAATTATTAAAGAAAATATAGATGACTTTCATACAAGTGATTATCCAAAAGATCACGAATGTTTCACTACTAAAAATAAGAAGGTAATAGGGAAATTCCAAAGATGAGTTAAATAGCGAAGTTTTAGAAGAATTTTGTGGTTTAAGGTCTAAGATGTACTCGTACAAATATCTAGATAAAAACCCAGTTAGGTGTAAAGGAATTAAGAGAAGCGTTGTAAATAAAACAATAAATATCGAAAAACTTGAAGAGATGTTTGTTCGAAGATAAAGAAGAATTTAGGGAGATGACAGTAATCAAAAGCTATAAACATGAGTTGTACACCGTTACTATAAACAAGTTAGCACTGAACGCTAAAGATGATAAGAGAATTGTCCTAGAAAATAAGATCGATACAGTACCGAATGACTATGAAGCGGAATCTAATATATTAGATGAGTTAAATACACTTGGAAACTTTGACATGTAAATGGAAGATGATTTGATTCACTGCCACAAATGCAAGAAAAAAACGAAAAGTATAGATTCAAAAATCGTTCAAACTCAAAATGGATTGTATAGAATTGCTGCAAAATGTTCAAAATGTAAGACAAACAAGAGTAAGTTTATAAAGAATCCAAATCCAAAACCTGTTAAGCAAGAATTGAAGACTAAAGATGAGATAGAGATTGAAGCTCGAGAAATTCATGCACCAGTACGAAAAAAGTTTAAAAAGAGAAAAATTATAACTTTAGGAATTGACGATTTATGGGCAGCAGATTTAGTTATAATGTCTAACTATTCAGATCAAAATGATGGATTTAAGTATATGTTAAATGTTATTGATACTTTCTCAAAATATGCTTGGTCAAGAGCTATCAAAAGAAAAAACGGCAAGGATGTTTCAAAAGCTTTCGAAGATATAGTAAAAGATGCTATAAAGATCGGGCATAAACCTCCGAATCTTCTTCATACAGATAAGGGTTTAGAGTTTAAAAATAAAGAATTTAACGATGTTTTTGAGAAAATACAACATTAAGATTTATCATACTGAAAATGAAGAGAAATCAAGTATTGTAGAGAGATATAACAGAACTCAAAATGAGAGAACGAAAGTAATTTTTGAGATTAATAAAAACTTTAAATGGATCGATATTCTTAAAAAAATCGTAAACAATTATAACGATACAGTTCACAGCACAATCAAAATGAAGCCCAAAGACGTAGATAAAGATGCAGAAAAGGA
Organism: Homalodisca vitripennis; assembly: GCF_021130785.1. NCBI lineage: Eukaryota > Metazoa > Arthropoda > Insecta > Hemiptera > Cicadellidae > Homalodisca > Homalodisca vitripennis. Next base: position 86,294 of record NW_025777845.1, read on the forward strand.
GTTATTAGAGGACCGTTTTCAAGTATATTCCACCAGAAATTCACACAAAAACTAAATTTAAAGTCAATGATCATGTAAGAATTGTTAGTAAAAAACAAACATTTTCGAACAAATATAAGAACAACTGGTCAAGAGAAATCTTTGTGATTTATCAAATTAATAACACAGATCCTGTAAACTTATAGTATAAAAGATTTAAATAATGAAGAAATAACCGGAAAGTTTTGTGAATATGAATTGAGAAAGTCAAAGATTTTTTCTATATAAATGGAGGCCCAAAAGAAATGTTCAATGTGCAAAGAATTAAAAGGTTTTGAAGAATTTTATAAAGATAAGAATAGAAAAGATGGAATTAATTATAATTGTAAAGATTGTTATAGGAAGTATCATAAAGAGCTGTATGATAAAATAGAAAAATTAACTTTGGAAGAGAAAGAATGTCTTAAATGTAAAGAAACTAAAAAAATTTCAGAGTTTAATAGTCATCACTATAGTAGAGATAAGAAAGACTCATATTGTAAAGATTGTGTAAAGAAGAATCACCATAGATTATATTATGAAGATACTCAATGTGAATGTGGAAGAACTATAAAATGGTTAAATAATTATCAAAAAACATTTACAAACAAAATATCATAATTCAAGAGTTTAACATTTTCATCGTGTAATAATTTGTTCTATATAAATGGAGTCTCAAAAGAAATGTACAAAGTGTCAAGAAGAGAATAGAAAAGACTGTTATTGTAAGGAATTATATGATAAAATGACAAATTAACTTTAGAAGAAAAAAAGTGTTACTTTTGTAAAGAAATTAAAAATATTTCTGAATTTAATAACTGGCAGTATAGTAAAGATAGAAAAGATGCTTTTTGCAAAGATTGTGCTAAAAAAATTTTCAGCGAAAGTTATAAAAACGAAATGCCTTGTGAATATGAAAAAAAAAAATTCTACGATGGTTACCTAGTTATGCTAAACATTTACAAACAAAATATAATAAATCGAGAGTTTTTAGTAAAATTTAGAAACATTTTCATCGTGTAATTTAGATATTCTATAAATCAGTCGAGATTCTGCCATATTTGTAGTAAAAATGATTTCCGTTGTATAAAATATTCAAAGATTCTTTCATTTGGTTTGTAGAGATTGATAGAATTTGGTTCGTCATCAATGAACAAAATCTCTAATTCAGGATAATTTATTTTTAGATGTTTTAATCGGTATGGTATTTCTCGTTTCTGAGCTCTGATAACGTAATAGGGCCATTCCCACATGTGATTCTTCTTAATTAACACAAAAACATGGTGTTTTTTCTTATCAAAATCTTTACATACCATATCTCTCTTCATTAATTCCATTCGCAATTCTTGATTCTCTATTTTCAATGATTTCATTTCATCTTTAATTTGTAACTGTTTTATTTCATCTTTTAACTGCTTATTTTCGTTTTCAAGTTTGTACTCGCCATATTTTCCCTAATACTCGGTAAAACTTCTTTTGTAACCCAATTTTTGAAGATTTTTTGCCTCTTTTTTATGTGATCTCAAAATTAAAGAATAAAGTCCAGATTCATTGATAAAAAACAGTGTCAGGATGAAGATTGTTAAGGGGCCATTCGAATAGCCCCTTGTTTTTTAAGTAAAAATATTGAATTTTGTCATCATCTTCAACATTTAATTTAATTGCGTTTTTTGTTTTTTCATAACCTAATATTTCACAAACATCTTTAGCCTTAAACCAGATTACATTGTTTTCGTCTACAATCGTTACAATGTCTTTATTATTGAATATAAGTTGATTATTGAGTAGGTCTACAACTGACTCCATTTAGATAGAAAAGAAATTTAACTAGTAATTTTTATTTTGAGAATAAAGCCCAGATTCATTGATAAAAACAGTGTCAGGATGAAGATTGTTAAGGGGTCTATGGGATAGACTCCTGTAATTTATACATTCAAAAGTTGTTTTATCATCATTATCGACATTATTTATGATAGCTTGCCTCGTATTTTCATATTCTAATACTTCTGCAACATCTTTAGCTTTAAACCAGATTACATTGTTTTCGTCTACAATCGTTTCAATGTCTTTGTTAATGAATGTAGGTCTACAACTGACTCCATTTAACTAGTAATTTTTTATTTTGAGTGTAAAGTCCAGATTCATTGATAAAAACAGTGTTTTTTTGAAAGTTTGAAGGTAAGAACGATTCGTTCCCCCCTTGATTCATCATTCTTTCGACAATCTTAAATATATTGTTGTTTTACTCTCATTATTTAATAAATTTCCCTCAGAGTCTTGTATAGTTAGAACGATTTTTTGAATTCTTTTAATATTTTTTCTAATTGGAATATAATCGATTTCATTCGGTTTTTCACTGATTTTTTATCCATAAGCAACATTTGGGAAAAATGTGTACAAAATTTCAGATTCTTTGTGTAAATGTTCGGTATGATTTTCAAAACTAGGTTCAACGAGATTACAATGTACTTCAATTACATCGAACGGTCCTAAATTTTGGCGTTTTATTTCCTAAATATACCTGATTTGGCTCAATAGTTTCTTGAACAAACCCTAATAAATCTACTATAATTGCTGAAAACATTATTCTTACTGGTGATTTTATTTGAATTTTATTAGAGAGATAATTTTTTTGCATTTCAAACTTGTTTTTCGTCAAAGTTTAAAGATTTATCTGATTGTTTGAATGTTTTCAGATAATTTTTAAGGGAATTTTTTATTTGATCGAAGGTATAATATCCTTTGTTTAAACCATAATATTTTGTTATGTTCTTCTCACTAAATCCTATACAATAAGGAGAACTTTCACTAATATTTATTACAAAATTTTCAGAATAAAAACCGCTTAAACCGATGAAATAATTTGATTCTTCCTCTAAATGAATAGGATGTTCCAAGTTTAAAAATAATTGAGAGCTTTCTGAAGTCAACTTGAACAGCTTCATTTTCGCAAGCGTTGCTTCAAGATGAAAATCTTCTATTTAAATGGAGAAATTTTTAAAACAAAAAGATCAAATAAAGCTTCAAACTTTTGAAGAAAAAAAGAAAGAGCAACCAATCAGATTGTTAATTGTTGGTTCAAGTGGATGTGGAAAAACAATTTTATTATTGAATTTTATCTACAATAGGTTGATTCCTTATTCCAATTTATACGTCTTTAGCAAGTCTTTGGAACAAGACGCATATAAAAAATTACAAGAAAGATTTGAAAATATTGAGAAGAACTTAAGTAAGAAAATATCATATTTTTATAATGCTTCCGAGGACATAGTTCCATTAAGCGAATGTAAACCGAATTCTTTAATCGTTTTTGATGATTGTATTTTAGAAAATCAGGACGTTATTAAGGAATATTTTCGTAATGTCTCGTCACAAAAACATATCTTGTATCTATCTTTCCCAATGCTTTTCAAAGGTTGATAAACAAGTTATAAGAAATAACCTGAATATGTTGTGTGTTTTTAAGCAAGATGATCACTATTCGAGAAAAATTTACAACAATTATGTGGGATCTGATATGAGTTGTTTTAACCACTTTAATGAATTATGTGATAAAATTTGGAAAGAAGACTATGGATTTTTAACTATTAATCTAACTTTGAAGCCTAACAATGGGAAAATATTTGAATAAATTTTCTAACATAAATGCTGCTCAGTGGTCTGACAAATCTACTTGATAAAATATTTGTTACAATTATTTTTACATTATCTTTACTTTTTATTTACATTATGAAAATAACAGAAAAACGGTAAATCTGTTCACGTTCCACGTTTTACGTTCCACGTTTTTCACGTTTCGTATTCACGTTTCACGTTTCGTGTTCACGTTCCACGTTTCGTGTTCACGTTCCACGTTTCGTGTTCTCGTTCTCGTTCACGTTTTACGTTCCACGTTCACGTTTTACGTTCCACGTTCACGTTTTACGTTCCACGTTCACGTTTTACGTTCCACGTTCACGTTTTACGTTCCACGTTCACGTTTTTACGTTCCACGTTCACGTTTTTAAGTTCCACGTTCACGTTTTACGTTCCACGTTCACGTTTTTACGTTCCACGTTCACGTTTCAAAATTTTTCTAATTAAATGGTGAACGTAACTTCTGAAGAAGCGAAAAAACTTGATCAAATCGAAAAGAAATTAATCAAAGAATTTAAAGAACAGATTCGAATTAATGAAAAAGAACAAGAATTTATTCAAAAAATCAATCAACCTGTAACTTCTGCAATAAAAAATGTTGAGGGCAAAATTGAAAATGTTTTAAGCGATAATCAAAATTTAATGAATTTTGTTCCAGTTGTACGACAATTTGCTGATATTTCGATTCCAGAATCTGAAGTAGAAGAGTTTGAATTGCCAAAATTACCATCTTCAACACCATTTAGACCTCGAATCATTGAAGACTCTACCATAGTTGAACCAATAAGTCCTGGAACAACGGATATAATAATTGGTGAAATTGGTAAAAAATTTCTTCCTAGAGCAAAGGATGATAAATTTGGTTTGTATTGGGACAGAAAAAAGAAAAGTTTTATGATTGGAAATTTGCCCGTGAATTTTGAGCATAATGATATCATTATTAATGAAAAAACATATAAAGGAACTCAAGGTTTATGGAGATTATTAACAGGCACTGATGTTCCAAAAGACGGTTTATATTCTGAAGAAGACCTTGAAAAAGTATACAGAAATTTTATGGAAATCTGATTCAATTTACAAAAATAATGATCCATCAACTAAGAAACCAAAGTCAAGTAAAGGTAAAAAATATCTCAATTTGATTAAACCAATTTGGGAAAAAAGAATCGAAGGATCAGGTGTGAGAAAATACAGTGATAATAAGATTGAATACAGATATATCGACGATTTGACAAAACTCGATGGAATTATAAATTATATTTATGCTCAAGAAAAGGCTGGAAACAACAATTTTTTGAACGAAAAGAAAGCGATTAAAGATTTTATTTCGAAACAAACTTGATGAAATGATTGAAAAACCTGATGGAATTAAATATTTAAAACGAGTTTTGCCGGCAATAAGTTCATCTATGATTGAAGGTAGCGGACTTTTGAATGATTTTATCAACAATTTACCTTTTGAATTACACGTACCAACTTATCAGTATCTGGGGCCCGGCACAAAACTCGAAAAAAGACTAAAAAGAGGAGATACTGGTATAAATAAAATTAGATCAAGCTGCTATGGAACATGATATTTTTTATGCAAAACATAGAGACACAAATTCCAGACATATCGCAGATAAAGTTTTGCAAGATAAGGCAATAGATAGATTTTTATCAAAAGATGCTAGTTTAGGTGAAAGATTTGTTGCGCTTCCAACAGCTGGAGCAATGTTTTTGAAGAGAAAACTAGGAATGGGAATCGAAGAGAACTTGAAATTTTAACTATATAAATGGAGGTGAATGTAAATTTCAGCAAAAATCAGAAAGAAAAAATAAAATCCGCTTTTAAGAAAGAAAATACCCGTTAGTATTCAATTTAAAATAGATCAACTAAAAAATGGCGAAGATAAGATATTTTTAACAAATAGACAATACAATAAACTCGAAAAACATAAGAAAAACAATAAAGGAACCAGAATAGAATTTTCTTATAATCAGTTGAAAGAACTCAAAAATGGTGGACTTTTGAAAGATTTATTAGATTTTGGAGAAAATATTCCAGTTGTTAAAAATGTTGTTCCTTATGTTCGTAAAGCTGCTCCAATCGTTAAAAAAGATGTGATTCCTATTGTTCGAAACATTTTAAATTGGTTAGATAAAGAGTTGGAAGATGTTACAGGATCTGGATTAGATGAGAAAACTTTGAATTACGTGAAATCAAACATTGAAAAAAAAATTTAAACCTTTAACATTCGGGGAATTGGAAGAAATCTGCAAAAATATTAAACATTTTAGAGGAATCTTCATGAGAGATACATTACCTGAAAAAGTTAAGAAATTTGAATGTGGAATTGTGAATTTAGACTCGATTATGGGAAGTGGAACGCATTGGATTTGTTATTATAAAAATGATAAGAATGCATGTTATTTTGATTCGTTTGGAAGAATTGAGGACAAACCACCTATAGAATTGATTAAATATTTGAAAAAATCAAGCGTCTACTACAATGATTCTCAGATTCAAGACTATAAAGATCCCCCAATTTGTGGTCATTTATGTGTTTTTGTGTTGAATGAACTGAGTGATGGTAAAGATTTTAAAGAAAGTTGTTAACAAATTATTACTTAATAAATATGGATTCACAAAATATTTTTGACGTATTTGGAACACAAATTATTCAAAATGTAGATAATAGTTTGAATTTTGATAGTTTGAGAAATGAGTTTGATAACAAGTTAGAAAATTTATTACAAAACCTTCCAGATTCAGATATGTTTGCTGTCGAGATTGAAGATTTTAAAGCAGGAATATGATAACAAACTTGCAAATTTCATGAGTTCAAATGAAGTTGCTGATAAAATAAAAACATTGGAAAAAGAAGTCGATGATGGTGTAAAAAAATTATTTACCAATTTAATGTCTCATATCGAAAAAGCTGATAAAATTACTGAAGCGATCAAAGTTGAAAAGAATTATGTTAGTTTGGCTAATAAAAAAAGAATTGTCGGTGTTCGACCTGGTATTGACAAACATGATGTTGTTGTTAAAGAACAAATTTTAAAACCTCTAAAATTATCAGAAAACATCGATATTGTTGATTTCCATGATCCAAATGTTAAAAATGCCTTAGATTTTAAAGGAAAAAGAATTAGCAGTGTTAGTAAAGGAATTAATCCATTTGATGTTGTTGTAATGATTCAATTAGAAGATCCTATTAAAATGTTTTAATGAACTAAAACAAAATTATAAGAATCATAAACAGCATGTTAAAGATTTTACAAACAGAAGTCTATGACAAGTTAGAAGCCAGAAATAGAAGATCAGTAGACGATGTTGGTGAATTACTTGATAAAGTAAATAAACTAGAAGAAAACTTTAATACATATAAAAATAATGTTAATGAATTAGTTGGTGTAACAATTAACAAAATTCTGGAAAATTTTGATACACATTTCAATGAGAAAGTAAACTTTTTTGAAAATTTTGGTACACGTTTCAATGAGAAAGTAACACATAATAATGAATTACTTAAAAGAATAGATGATCAATACTCTTTATATCTCGATAAAGTAAATAAACTAGAAGAAAACTTTAATAAATTTAAAGAAGATGTTAATAAATCTTTTGAAAACATTGATAACAGATTTAATAGATTAGGCGGTTATGATGATTCATTTTAAATTTTCCCTAAATAAATGGCGCTCATATATTGTGTGAGATGTAAAGAAAAAAACTGCAACAAATGATATAAAATACTATGCAAACATCAATGGAGTTAAGAGAATTTCTGGAAAATGTGCTGAATGTAACTCAAAGAAAGAGCCAATTTATAAAAACTTGATTTTGAAATTTTTTCTTAATAAATAGAGATGGCGGGACATTACAGTGCTTTCGATCTTTTTATAATGCAACACGAAAGAGATTTGAAAAAAGAACATTGGGATGACATTTCTCAAAAATATGAAATTATCCGAAGATATGATGAGATTATACGTAAACAAATTGAATTGGTATAACATTGCAAAATATCAAACTCTGTCCCCAGAGTTCATTCAAGAAAATATACATTATCAATTAAAAGATCATATGTCTGTTCTTTGTCTCTATCAACACTTTAGTATAAAGTTTTTGGATGAAAATAAAGATAACAGTTGATTGGAACAATATTATAGATAGCGGTTACTATCCTGTGCAAAATTTTATTGAAATATGTGACCGAGATCGCAAAATTTAAGGAAGAGAATCCTGAATATGACGAAGTAGATCATTAAAAATGACTCTAATCTTTTTAATTATTTTACTAAAATTTATATCTTTTCTTATAAAAACGTACATTAGATAGATGAAAAAATGATACATGATGTTTAAAATTTCTAAATTTTCTCTTATTAAATGGCGGACTACAGAAAATATGCTAGTGATATTGAAAGGGCGGAGTTTAAAAATTTCTATCCAATTAGTAAACAACATTTGAATGAACCGAATAAAAGAACTGAGTTTAATATTGATTTTGGAGATAACTTTTGCTCGTCTAACTTCCAGTTTTATATTTCTGGAACTTTAACAAAACAAGATGGTCAAGCATATCTTGGAACTGATAATGTTAGATTAATCGATAATTTTATAACCGTTTTTATTTTCTAAGATTGAAGTAAGAAAACACAATAAATTGATAGAAGAAGTCGAAAACTGTGGCCAATTAAGCACAATTAAAGGAACTATTTCGTATTCAAAAAGTGATGTTATTTCTCAAAACTTCTAATGGCTTTGAATCAGATTTTTAAATTTGGTGTTTTTGAAGCAGCTGGAAATTTATCTCATTTTGGATTAGGATTTTTTGAAAATGTTACTATTCCGATCTATAAAGGAGGATTTTATCTAAGTTTTATAAGAGCAGAAGACGATGATGTGATTCTGAAGACTGCAACTGGAAATGTTATGCCTGTTGATGGAAAAATAACAATTACAGATTTTTTTATTAGAGTTCCAATGATTGATTATAAAATCACGAGTAAAATAAGGTTGATTTATGAAATTACAAAAAGTCAAAACATTATGTTTAATTTTCTAGATTGGCAATGTATTGAACAAAAAGGTATTTCCGGAACAACTTATTCGTTCGATATTACAAATATTTATAGAAATATCTTCAATCCCAAGTTCGTTATCATAGGTTTTCAAACAGATAGACAGAATAATCAAGAAAAAAAATCCTTCAAAGTTTGATAGTTTGGATGTAAAAAATATCAGAGTAAAATTGAACGGTTCTTATTATCCAGATGAATTACAAAACTTAAACATTTCAGGAGGTCTTTTCAGAATCATGTATCAGATGTATCAAGATTTTAAGAAAGTTTACTGCAATAATAAGGAAATGTATTACAATCCTAAAGAATTTTTAGCGAATAGACCTATTTATGTCATTGATACAACAAAGAGTATGACAAATATTTCTGGTTCAAAGAACGATATAATTATCAACATGGATTTTCAAAAAGCTGTTACAAACGCGATTTGTTATGTGGTTGTGGTTTCTGAGTAATTTTTAGCCTATGATGTGATTAAGAACGATATTAGAGAAATTCAGTAGTTAATGATGTTCATATTATTCTCTTTCATTCCCTCTAATACTTCAAAAATATACTCTTTCGCCACTGAAAAATCTCGATTTCTTCCGTAATAATCTTTGTAATCATAGACAAAATATCCTAAATAGTTGTACAATAGAATGAAATTATTTCTATTTATCTCTGTTGTAGAAATGTAAACACAAACATTTGTGCTGAAAAATTTATATCTCGGTAGACTTAGTTCCATAATCTCCATTTATAAAAAAATCTTTTTTTGTTTAAATGGAAGAGTATAATGCCAACTGTTACAAGTGTTATAATAGAGGAGAAATTATTGATAAAAAATATTTAGTTTGTAGAGATTGTAATTTAATTTTGTATGAAAGACCTAAACCTAAGAAATTTCGAAATAAACTAACACATTTGAATAATCTGCTTATGAAATTACAATACGGAGGTGAGAAACAAACAAAATTTGTTACAGAATTTAGAAAACAGAATAAAAATTTTTACTTATCTCTTGGAACCGTTGAAAAAATTATTTTCCTTTTCAAAGAATACATTAGGTTTGTAGGTATCGATACACACGTTTATTATAAAAAGATTTTACCTATAATCTTTCACTATTTGGATATTGAATTTGATTACGATTTTAAGCCTGAAATCTTTGATGATTTTATAGTACATTTGGAGAAATTAAACGAAGAACCTCGTGAAAAGAATGCGGTTTTACTCACATTCTCCCCGACTTCTCGAGTGATTGTTAGCAAATTTCATTTTTTCCGTCTTTAAATTTTTTCTATTTAAATGGAGTTCTTGAAAGAGTTAAATGATATTGGAGAATGTAAGTTTAAAGAATATAAGAAGTTGAATGAATTAGAAGAAAATAAGAAATACAAAATTTTGAATCTGGAGAAAATGAAAGATAAATTTGGGTTTACAATAATTGCCGAGTTGGAAGATTATAAAGTACACTTGCCGAACAGATTTTTGACTGTTTTGGATGAAAAAAAGATTAAAGAATTAAACAAAAATGAAAAATTACACTTGATTGTTACTGGAAAGAAGACTATAAAAGATAAAGAAATTATAACAATTAACTTTGTAGAATAAAGTCTTAACTCTAAAACTTGCAGTCCCTCCCCACGTCATAGTACTGTTTTGATAACCATAGTTGGTGTCTTTCTTCATAGGAATCACATGGAATATTATCTACAGTAATACCTTTTGTTTCACACAAAATGTGGCTATATTCTATAACAAAAATTCTATAATGCTCTTTAATGAATTGTGTTGATAAATCTTGATACTTACAAAAATTCCTAAGAAATTCATCAATTAAGTCTTGATTATCTTGAAAGGACGTATAATATGGGAAAAATTTCATAAAAAAACGATGAAAACTCTCTGTTTGTTTATTTTTTACTTTCTTTTCAATATCTTTGGTAATTATATTAAATATATAATCCCTTATTTTTTTCGTTTTTTGTGTAGTGTACACGTGTGCAGTTTTCGTTCTTTCTGCAAAAGACTCTACAAGTTCTTTTAATTCTGTTTCATTTAAGGAAAGTATCGAAGACGGTATCAACTGTTGTTGAAAATAAACCGGCAATTCACTGAATTCATCTTTGTTGCACTGTTTTAATGCTAGAAATTGTAGAGACTTTGGTGAGTTCATGTTGTTTATTTAGTAGAAAAGTTTTTTATTAAAGTACAGTATGTTTTCAGTAAAAATGTTTTAAATTGATTAAATTTTATTAAGATTTCGAAGATTTTTCCTTTATTCGTAGCAGATTTGACAACATTTTACAAAGCACAGCTTAAGAAAGTAGAAGCAAACAGCTGTAGATTTGGTTAATTTTTTCATTCCACAGAGTAGATAGTAATGTACCGATCGCTTTTTGGAGACGAACGACTGTAGATTCGGTTAATTTTTCATTGAGATTTGCTGTGTTTATTTCTCAGCTTCCTTTATGGTACATTGAACAGTATTTTACATTGATTTACCGTCTGTCCCAAAAGTGAGCTAGAAACCCCATATTCATATCTACTATTATATATATATATATATATATATATATGTATATTTATTTATATATATATATATAATATAAAGTTACGATAAAGAATTAACTAAAATATAATTCTCTCTTACACATTCCTTTTGGTTTCTAAAAAATTTGTGCTCTGCTCAAATTAATAAAGTGGTACTTTAATATCATTTTTTACTACAGTGTCATTTTTTATTCTTTTTTTAAATTTTTATATCAGATTTTTATACTTCCAATTATAAAGTAACTCAAATTTATTGAAAGTGCTAGTGTCAAAACACCTTACCACAAAGCTATAACAACCTTATGACATTTAGAGCAAATAATTTAAAAGGACACACTTCAACTCACGGGGAACGAAAAATACTTAAAAATGAGACGCAATATACAAAAAAAATTACTCATTTAGCAGTTAATTACTCGGTTAATTTAGTACCGTCAATATAGGCAATAGATAAATTTGAGGCCGTCCTCATATGGTAAATTGCACAAGGTCGGATTGACTCAAATCCAAAATCACCGCAGACGCGAGAGGGCCAAGATAACGGCAGCGAACAATTAAATAATTCGATTTCCATATTGCGTCTAGAGAAGCTAATTTCCGAGGGCAATTGTAGTGAAGCAAAAAACACAACAACGCCCCACAATTACGATTCTTTTACATTCACTACAACACTGAAATTTACCTTGGTGATGGAATTGCTTAACACAAATACGCAGCATATATACACCGGCAAACTTTTACATCTTATAAACTAAAAGAGTATTATCTGGTGACAGCATTGTCCAAGCTACATGACTCCTGGTGCCGCTGTCCTTGGGTTCTCTGGTCCACGATGACTTGAAGTTGAATAACCGTTTGGCAATTTCCAATCATATGTGCACAACAGGGTCACATGACGAGGGCAGTAGCAGATGTCTCCCTCGAATGCCCCTTTTATAGAGCCGCCCCTGGTGTGGATCTTATATCGTTCGTCACAGGTCAGGTGGGTTGTCGATAAGCCAGATCGACCTTTGACCTTCCTCCGCCCGCGCAGTTGTTTCTACTGATTTTCCCTAAGTACCTATGTTCTGTCCGCATACGAAGCTTTTAATATAATGCAAAACACCTCTTCTTACATTTGTGATGCCCTTTATGGTTCTGTATGTTTTTCTTTTTTCAATAAGTATTTTATGTCAATAATGTGGCGTATATTATGTGTGTACTCGAAAACCAGTCCGGTCCACCAAATATTATTTAAACTAAACTTATTTATTATCTTATAATGTACATCTTCTTCTTTTGTCAGTTAAATCTGTTTAATTAAGATAAACACACACAAGAACATAACTCTTTCATTAATATCAGAAACTTACTACACCATCTCATTGTTTATTTTGATTATAAAAGGGTCCCTGTAATGTTTCTCTATAATAATCTGTTATTTTTATTCTTTTATTGATGTCCAGTTGCATGTCTGTATTACAATGACATTTATAAATGTTGGGCGAATGGTTAAAATGTGTAAATACCAAATTTTAATTGATGTAATATTTGAACAGACCATTTTATAACTTATTTTATTAGTGTCTATATTACACAATAATATTTTTATAATAACATTCAAGCAGTCTAACATAATATTTTTATTTTTAATACTAATTATCAAGACTGTAATGTTTCCTTGGATTATTCTGTTTTAAAAAATCTTTCCGAAGTTCATTTTAATATCTTTTTAGTTTTATAAATGTTTGTTGCGATGGTTAAATGCATAGACAACTAACTATAAGCACACTTTTATATTCTATCTTATTATATTTCAGGTTTATTTTATCAATGTTAATACTTAATTAACATTGATTATATTGTTATATGAATTGTTATATTTAGACTCTCTAATAGATTTAAAAACTGCATTTAATGCAATACAACACAAGTAAAAACAATATTTTACAATTTTAAATATTTTATCATTTCCAAATTTTAAAATAATAAGCAAAATGATCTAAACATATACCTCTCTTTGAGCATTATAATTTAACATCCACTTCGCAGCTTATTTATTGCTTTTAAAATTCTTTTTAACTGGCTTATGCAAACCTTCCTCACTACATTTGGGTTTTTCATATAATTTGCAAATTAACCCTCCCAGAACATTGCAACACTGCTCTCATGACTTCATTTCCATATGTATGAACCTATGATAAGGTGAATTACGTAAAGGCAAAAGTTTGTGTAATTAGTGAATTGCAATATATTTTGTAGAATAATAACATTATTTAGTTAATTATGGAGTGTACAAATAGCTTAGATTTGGATTAAGAAGGAATGAAAATATGAAATAAAATTTGTGGCACGAAGTAAGTATAGGTGGTAGAAAATGTACTCAACAACGAGATATGCCTTACGAAGAATAGTTTATTTTGAGATTTGTAGAGAAAAATCTTAGAAATATCTCAGGATACGTAAACATGGGTGGAGAATAAGTTGTAGGGGTAACATAATGGGATAGATTACCTTATGTAACTCGTCCCGCATCTATGCTTTTACGATTGTCTGAGTCCATAACATATTCACCAGTCAACTAGAGAATCTTAGCGTCAAATTTTGATTTATAATCAAAAAATATAATTATCCCCTTCCTTATCTGAACAGTCAAAGAATAAATGTGATTATATCTATGGACTCCTAAATATATACTGTACTTTATTAAATTCAAAATCAAAGACGATTTTAAAACGATAAACATATTGTCACTTTAAACGATTTTCGTTATAATCCGTCCTGTTTATCACACCTCGGGACCACCATTTTATGTTAAATATATAATGAATGTAGTTCGTCAATATTTTTTGGCAAGCCTAAAATAGTGATTGTTTTACTTTACAGCTTAAGCAGTGAGTAAATTAAAATTATACTGAAACAAAACATGCTTTTCCTCTCTTTTTTACTATAACTAATTTATTTCTAAACATTTAATCTGTGTTCTTAACAAAAAAGTGAAAAAATATACCTATTTAATCTCCGCTATATTGTAATTATGTCTTAGGGTAGACATCAGAGGGCCTGTTATCTACATTCCGGACTAACTGAGATATGAAAAACTCTGTAATATTCCATATTAGCTTTATGAAGTCAAGCGAGCTTTATTGGCTTCTTAAAGATATCATATTATATGAATTTGGGATTATAAATCTATTATTTATTTCCACTAAATACGTTGTTGATACGTTTATTTGTTTCTATTTCAAACATCTTAATTAAAATAGGAAAGACCTAAGTTTGTAGAAAATATCTATGCAAATTAAAATGTAATTAAAACTTTTGATAATTTAAATGCAAATTTTTCCCTCTGACTTTTTCCCTCTCTGCCCTTAGTTTGAGATGTTTGCACATCTCTCCCGTGGGTGCCCCTTTTATATACCTGATTTCCAAGAGGTGAAAAGTTACACTCTTGAGCATTGCATAAATCTGAGGGGAAAATCAATAGTTGGTACTTTAACCGATTCAAATAAATAATTTTAAACATAAATTAATTACTTGAATAAATATTGTACTAAAAACATCCATGTATTATATATATACAATATATAATAATATGTATTATATATACATATATGTATATAAATTAACAAAGATTAGAGATTGAAACATACTTACATTAGATGGAAAATAGTTCAGTGCACCCATACCAACATTCATATACGCTCCGACGGTGCTTGAATAACAAGGTTTACTTGTTGGTAAATGCACGGACATAATCCATTTAGGTTTGAGTAGTCTGGATGCTCGCACCCAAATTTGATGGTGTTGTTACTGCTGCGCAAAACAGTTCATGTGTAGTTTAACTTCAATTACATTATACTCAATACAACTATATTGACGCATTTGATTAAACGGTACAGTTTTTGTCTGGTAAAAAAGATAGGCCTAAATGCATTGGTAAAAGTGAATTTAAAAAATTAAACATATTATGGAATTTGGAGTACACAGACAATTGCTAAGGGAAAATGAGAATCGTACCATGTTAAAAATACAATGGAGTAATAAATAATTAATTTGTAGTCTAGTATCACTATGTATTATTACTTATTAAATATTATGTTAAAATGAATATAAACTATTTTTTACATACAGATTAATCGAACCCATAATAATGTGTATATCACAAAGTAGAGACATGAAGCATGTATTGAAATTATTGAAAAGAAAATGATTGAAAGAAATTCACGAACAACTTTATATCAAATCAAAAGTAAAGAACCTGAAAAATGGATGTCTGTTTCCTACAAAATTCTATATACTACAGATATTACTAAAAGTTTTAAGAAACATGTCATTATTAATGTATGAACAACTTCCAAAATTAATTAAAGAATATGTTAGGAAATCCCAAGAATAAAATTTATGAGGAAGAAATATCTGGAATTTATCAAATTAATTGTAACAATTGTGATTTAAAATACGTTGGCCAAACAAAAATAAAGTTAAAACAGAGAGCTAAGGAACATACGGCATGTTTAAATTACCAACAAGAAAAAAGATCAGCCATGGCAAAAGGTGCACTTCAAACTGGACACTCTTTTTCAAATTGTAGTGACATGTGTTTTTTATTATTAGTACAAAATTGTTAAGTTATTATTGTTATTATTACTTTTATTCAGTTGTGTGGGTCCGAAGATATTCTCATTGAGTACGAAAGGCCTCACAGAGAGTTTGTTTATAGAATTAATATATAATTTCTAATAAGAAAAGAGCTTCAAAAATGTACATGAAGCATCATTTAGTTTTAAAGGTTAGTGGCCCTAGTACAATTTTGTATAACTTTACTTCTATTATTGTAAAACAAATATAAGATTGAATTTTAGAAATTACGACGTATGATAGATTTAATTTAAATATGAGTAAATATGTACGTATATAAACTATACGTACATATTATATGTATGTGTATATATATAATATGTATATATAATATATATATATATGTATGTATATATATATATATATTAATCTTCAATAAGAATTCTTCAATTATTGTAATAAACATTTTCTATATTTCGGCTTAAGCCGTCTTCAGGAAATTACAAAAATTACAAAAATTATATAAATAGGGCTATAAGAACAGAATAAACATAAAACATCAACACAGAAAATGAAAAATAAGAATGAATTATTGTACAATGGTGAACATATGATTTAATTTTATAAATTCACTTTGTTGACTAAGTCACCTTAAATTTAATCCACTTGGAAATTTTGATTTAGTGACGAGTTGATGGGCTTGTTCCATGGTTCTCAGACTGTGTGTACTTAAATTTTGTGATATTTTTCTAATTGGTTTCACTGAAAATGTTTCTTCAAAATTTAAATTATGTATTAAGCCATGTGCCACTACAGGTTGCTCTGTTTTTTTATGTTTATATGCATACCTGTGCCCAGTCATCCTTGTTCTAAGTGAATTTATCGTTGAACCAATATAATCTTTAGGGCATAACTTGCACTGAATTTGGTAAACAATATTTTTTGATTCACATGTTAAGTCTTCAAATATACTGTATGATTTTTGTGTAGAACTACTTGTAAATGTTTTTGAAGTAGAGCACATGTTGCAAACTAAACACCTGGGTTTATTGCAAGGATGTGACCCAACTGTCATGTTTTCTTGGTCTTTGTGCTTAGGTAATTTTGGATGGACTAAAATATCTTTCAAAACTGGTGGTTTTCTAAATCTTATTTTTGGAATGTATTTGAATATGTTTTTAGTTGAAGCAGAGCTGTCCAATAAACTGTATGCTACTCGAAGTATATTGTTAATTTTATAAAGTCCTGGATGGTATTTTGTTAAAAACTTTGGATCATTATTGTCAAATTTAGATTTACTTGTTCCAATTGATAGTGATTTGGTGTTCAGTTTGTTGTTTAAAAGTTTTCGTGGATAACCCCTTTTGGAAAATGCTGATAATAAATTATCAATATATTGTTCTAAGTGATATTTGTCACTGCATAAATTTTGGGCTCTTTTAGCTAAACTCTTTGGAATGGCTTTTTTGACATGGGACGGATGACAACTATCATAATGTAGATATTGAAATGTGTTGGTGTTTTTTTATATTGATCTTAGTTTTCAACTTCTGATTTTCAATAAAAATATCTATATCCAGGAAACTCACAATTGAATCAGATATCTCCCACGTAAATTTTAAGTTGCAGAAAGTGTTCAGTGATTGTAAAAAATGTTGCAATTGTTCGTTACTATATGTCCATATCATGAAGATATCGTCAATGTAACGTTTCCAAAATATGGGTTTGTATGTTTGTGTTTCTAGAAAATCATGTTCAAGCTTGCCCATCACAAGATTAGCATAAGAAGGAGCCATTCTTGTTCCCATGGCTGTCCCTTTTTGCTGCAGATAAAAGTTATTTTGAAACCTAAAGCAATTCATAGTTAGAATGAAATTTATTAATGTTAAAAGAAAATCTGACGAAGGAAGTGTATTTTTGGGACGTTTGTTTAAGTAGTATCTAACAGAATCAATTCCTTGTTGGTGTTCAATATTTGTGTACAATGATTGAACATCTATTGTTACTAATTTAGTATTTTCAGGAAGAGGTTGAGCTACATTTTTCACAAGGTGCAAAAAATCATTACTATTTTTCACAAATGAAGGAAGGTTAGTCACAAATTCTTTTAAATGGTCATCAACAAAAGAAGAAATTCTCTCAGTTGGAGAAGATATTGAAGCTACAATTGGTCTTCCTGGTGGATTTGAAATATTCTTGTGGATTTTGGGCAATATGTAGAATGTTGGTGTTTTCGGAGATTTATTTATTAGTAAGTTGATGGAATGAATCACTTAAGTTTTCTTCTAAGGCATTTTTCTTTATGTAATTAGATATTTTTGAACAAAATTCTTCATTAAGATCTCTATTTAAAATTTTATAAGTAGTTGTGTCACTCAGTTGTCTTTCTGCTTCAGCAATATAATCCTTTATATTCATTATTACAGTCATATCCCCCTTGTCAGCAGGAAGTATTATTATGTCCTTGTTATTTTTTAAAGAATTTATAGCTTTTTGCTGCAGTTTTGTTAAATTATTGTTTTTTGGTAGAGAATCTGCAAATGAAGGATCAGAAATGTTAGAAATAATTGTATTTAAAAACTGCTCTATAGGGTGATCTGGATTCAAAGCTGGGGGATCCCAATCTGAAGGTGGCTTAAATTTCAAGAGAGATTTGTGAATCTTCTCATCTGCTTCTTCATTTTGATTGTTATTTAAAAAATAATGCTTAATTCTAACTTTTCTTGAAAACTCTAATGCATCAGAAACCAATTTTATGTGGTCGAATTTTGGAGTTGGTGCAAAGTTAAGCCCTTTGGTAATAACATCAATTTCATTTTGTTTTAAAGTGTAGTTGGATAAGTTAATATAGTTTGGTTTTGGTAAATTGATATCTTTAGATTCAAAACAATCATCTATGTTTGTAGTTGGTTCCAAGTCATCAAAAAAGTGATGAAATATTCAATATAGCATTATTAATTGAGTCATTTGATGGTAAGGGCTCCATTGAAGAAGCTGGTTTAAATGTGTGACGGTTGTTACAACTCATTGAATTATTTCGTAAAGCTGACAGTTTTTTTTAAAAGTTTTTTTGATTTCTTAGACATAAAATGTATTGTTGACATCGTAAAGTTATTGATAATTTGTGAAACACTTGGAAATTTTTCCATTATTAATTCATGGTATTTTGATAATTCACGTCTATGCAATTCTGCTTGTTTTTTGTAAAGGAGGTATACTGTGTTGGTTAGAATTATGTTTGTGTTAGTTGCTATCACATTAATCGATTTATGCATATAATTTGGAAATCCAGACATAGGAAATTTCAATGTCAGTCCATTTGGTATCAAACCTGAACTTAAGCAAGCACCTAAAAAGAGGATATGGCAATAGCAGTTAGCTAATTTCATAGTGTGGAATTCAAACTGTTTTATCCAATATTGCTGTAATTTTTCTGTGTTTGACATTTTTTGCAACAAGAAGGTAAAGTACAATGTAACAAACAAACAAACAAAATTATAACAAGTACGTAACTAACCAGAAACGAAGACAATAGAAGAAAATATGTGTCAATAGACTTTCCTTAGTGTCTTGAGGATTATTTGCCTTGGGCTTATATATTAATCTTCAATAAGAATTCTTCAATTATTGTAATAAACATTTTCTATATTTCGGCTTAAGCCGTCTTCAGGAAATTACAAAAATTACAAAAATTATATAAATAGGGCTATAAGAACAGAATAAACATAAAACATCAACACAGAAAATGAAAAATAAGAATGAATTATTGTACAATGGTGAACATATGATTTAATTTTATAAATTCACTTTGTTGACTAAGTCACCTTAAATTTAATCCACTTGGAAATTTTGATTTAGTGACGAGTTGATGGGCTTGTTCCATGGTTCTCAGACTGTGTGTACTTAAATTTTGTGATATTTTTCTAATTGGTTTCACTGAAAATGTTTCTTCAAAATTTAAATTATGTATTAAGCCATGTGCCACTACAGGTTGCTCTGTTTTTTTATGTTTATATGCATACCTGTGCCCAGTCATCCTTGTTCTAAGTGAATTTATCGTTGAACCAATATAATCTTTAGGGCATAACTTGCACTGAATTTGGTAAACAATATTTTTTGATTCACATGTTAAGTCTTCAAATATACTGTATGATTTTTGTGTAGAACTACTTGTAAATGTTTTTGAAGTAGAGCACATGTTGCAAACTAAACACCTGGGTTTATTGCAAGGATGTGACCCAACTGTCATGTTTTCTTGGTCTTTGTGCTTAGGTAATTTTGGATGGACTAAAATATCTTTCAAAACTGGTGGTTTTCTAAATCTTATTTTTGGAATGTATTTGAATATGTTTTTAGTTGAAGCAGAGCTGTCCAATAAACTGTATGCTACTCGAAGTATATTGTTAATTTTATAAAGTCCTGGATGGTATTTTGTTAAAAACTTTGGATCATTATTGTCAAATTTAGATTTACTTGTTCCAATTGATAGTGATTTGGTGTTCAGTTTGTTGTTTAAAAGTTTTCGTGGATAACCCCTTTTGGAAAATGCTGATAATAAATTATCAATATATTGTTCTAAGTGATATTTGTCACTGCATAAATTTTGGGCTCTTTTAGCTAAACTCTTTGGAATGGCTTTTTTGACATGGGACGGATGACAACTATCATAATGTAGATATTGAAATGTGTTGGTGTTTTTTTATATTGATCTTAGTTTTCAACTTCTGATTTTCAATAAAAATATCTATATCCAGGAAACTCACAATTGAATCAGATATCTCCCACGTAAATTTTAAGTTGCAGAAAGTGTTCAGTGATTGTAAAAAATGTTGCAATTGTTCGTTACTATATGTCCATATCATGAAGATATCGTCAATGTAACGTTTCCAAAATATGGGTTTGTATGTTTGTGTTTCTAGAAAATCATGTTCAAGCTTGCCCATCACAAGATTAGCATAAGAAGGAGCCATTCTTGTTCCCATGGCTGTCCCTTTTTGCTGCAGATAAAAGTTATTTTGAAACCTAAAGCAATTCATAGTTAGAATGAAATTTATTAATGTTAAAAGAAAATCTGACGAAGGAAGTGTATTTTTGGGACGTTTGTTTAAGTAGTATCTAACAGAATCAATTCCTTGTTGGTGTTCAATATTTGTGTACAATGATTGAACATCTATTGTTACTAATTTAGTATTTTCAGGAAGAGGTTGAGCTACATTTTTCACAAGGTGCAAAAAATCATTACTATTTTTTCACAAATGAAGGAAGGTTAGTCACAAATTCTTTTAAATGGTCATCAACAAAAGAAGAAATTCTCTCAGTTGGAGAAGATATTGAAGCTACAATTGGTCTTCCTGGTGGATTTGAAATATTCTTGTGGATTTTGGGCAATATGTAGAATGTTGGTGTTTTCGGAGATTTATTTATTAGTAAGTTGATGGAATGATCACTTAAGTTTTCTTCTAAGGCATTTTTCTTTATGTAATTAGATATTTTTGAACAAAATTCTTCATTAAGATCTCTATTTAAAATTTTATAAGTAGTTGTGTCACTCAGTTGTCTTTCTGCTTCAGCAATATAATCCTTTATATTCATTATTACAGTCATATCCCCCTTGTCAGCAGGAAGTATTATTATGTCCTTGTTATTTTTTAAAGAATTTATAGCTTTTTGCTGCAGTTTTGTTAAATTATTGTTTTTTGGTAGAGAATCTGCAAATGAAGGATCAGAAATGTTAGAAATAATTGTATTTAAAAACTGCTCTATAGGGTGATCTGGATTCAAAGCTGGGGGATCCCAATCTGAAGGTGGCTTAAATTTCAAGAGAGATTTGTGAATCTTCTCATCTGCTTCTTCATTTTGATTGTTATTTAAAAAATAATGCTTAATTCTAACTTTTCTTGAAAACTCTAATGCATCAGAAACCAATTTTATGTGGTCGAATTTTGGAGTTGGTGCAAAGTTAAGCCCTTTGGTAATAACATCAATTTCATTTTGTTTTAAAGTGTAGTTGGATAAGTTAATATAGTTTGGTTTTGGTAAATTGATATCTTTAGATTCAAAACAATCATCTATGTTTGTAGTTGGTTCCAAGTCATCAAAAAGTGATGAAATATTCAATATAGCATTATTAATTGAGTCATTTGATGGTAAGGGCTCCATTGAAGAAGCTGGTTTAAATGTGTGACGGTTGTTACAACTCATTGAATTATTTCGTAAAGCTGACAGTTTTTTTAAAAGTTTTTTTTGATTTCTTAGACATAAAATGTATTGTTGACATCGTAAAGTTATTGATAATTTGTGAAACACTTGGAAATTTTTCCATTATTAATTCATGGTATTTTGATAATTCACGTCTATGCAATTCTGCTTGTTTTTTGTAAAGGAGGTATACTGTGTTGGTTAGAATTATGTTTGTGTTAGTTGCTATCACATTAATCGATTTATGCATATAATTTGGAAATCCAGACATAGGAAATTTCAATGTCAGTCCATTTGGTATCAAACCTGAACTTAAGCAAGCACCTAAAAAGAGGATATGGCAATAGCAGTTAGCTAATTTCATAGTGTGGAATTCAAACTGTTTTTATCCAATATTGCTGTAATTTTTCTGTGTTTGACATTTTTTGCAACAAGAAGGTAAAGTACAATGTAACAAACAAACAAACAAAATTATAACAAGTACGTAACTAACCAGAAACGAAGACAATAGAAGAAAATATGTGTCAATAGACTTTCCTTAGTGTCTTGAGGATTATTTGCCTTGGGCTTATATATTAATCTTCAATAAGAATTCTTCAATTATTGTAATAAACATTTTCTATATTTCGGCTTAAGCCGTCTTCAGGAAATTACAAAAATTACAAAAATTATATAAATAGGGCTATAAGAACAGAATAAACATAAAACATCAACACAGAAAATGAAAAATAAGAATGAATTATTGTACAATGGTGAACATATGATTTAATTTTATAAATTCACTTTGTTGACTAAGTCACCTTAAATTTAATCCACTTGGAAATTTTGATTTAGTGACGAGTTGATGGGCTTGTTCCATGGTTCTCAGACTGTGTGTACTTAAATTTTGTGATATTTTTCTAATTGGTTTCACTGAAAATGTTTCTTCAAAATTTAAATTATGTATTAAGCCATGTGCCACTACAGGTTGCTCTGTTTTTTTATGTTTATATGCATACCTGTGCCCAGTCATCCTTGTTCTAAGTGAATTTATCGTTGAACCAATATAATCTTTAGGGCATAACTTGCACTGAATTTGGTAAACAATATTTTTTGATTCACATGTTAAGTCTTCAAATATACTGTATGATTTTTGTGTAGAACTACTTGTAAATGTTTTTGAAGTAGAGCACATGTTGCAAACTAAACACCTGGGTTTATTGCAAGGATGTGACCCAACTGTCATGTTTTCTTGGTCTTTGTGCTTAGGTAATTTTGGATGGACTAAAATATCTTTCAAAACTGGTGGTTTTCTAAATCTTATTTTTGGAATGTATTTGAATATGTTTTTAGTTGAAGCAGAGCTGTCCAATAAACTGTATGCTACTCGAAGTATATTGTTAATTTTATAAAGTCCTGGATGGTATTTTGTTAAAAACTTTGGATCATTATTGTCAAATTTAGATTTACTTGTTCCAATTGATAGTGATTTGGTGTTCAGTTTGTTGTTTAAAAGTTTTTCGTGGATAACCCCTTTTGGAAAATGCTGATAATAAATTATCAATATATTGTTCTAAGTGATATTTGTCACTGCATAAATTTTGGGCTCTTTTAGCTAAACTCTTTGGAATGGCTTTTTTGACATGGGACGGATGACAACTATCATAATGTAGATATTGAAATGTGTTGGTGTTTTTTATATTGATCTTAGTTTTCAACTTCTGATTTTCAATAAAAATATCTATATCCAGGAAACTCACAATTGAATCAGATATCTCCCACGTAAATTTTAAGTTGCAGAAAGTGTTCAGTGATTGTAAAAAATGTTGCAATTGTTCGTTACTATATGTCCATATCATGAAGATATCGTCAATGTAACGTTTCCAAAATATGGGTTTGTATGTTTGTGTTTCTAGAAAATCATGTTCAAGCTTGCCCATCACAAGATTAGCATAAGAAGGAGCCATTCTTGTTCCCATGGCTGTCCCTTTTTGCTGCAGATAAAAGTTATTTTGAAACCTAAAGCAATTCATAGTTAGAATGAAATTTATTAATGTTAAAAGAAAATCTGACGAAGGAAGTGTATTTTTGGGACGTTTGTTTAAGTAGTATCTAACAGAATCAATTCCTTGTTGGTGTTCAATATTTGTGTACAATGATTGAACATCTATATATATATATATATATATATATATATTACATATAATATATGTAGTGTGTGTGTGTGTGTGTGTGTGTGCGTGTGTGTGTGTGTGTGTGTGTGTGTGTTGTGTGTGTGTGTGTGTGTGTGTGTGTGTGTGTGTGTGTGTGTGTGTGTGTGTGTGTGTGTGTGTGTGTGTGTGTGTGTGTGTGTGTGTGTGTGTGTGTGTGTGTGTGTGTGTGTGTTAAAGAGAATTTATTGAAAAATAAAGCCTTCATAATTTGACCATCATAAAGTGAATTCATAACAAGTTGAGCTTTTGGGACAGAAGTTTTTTCTGGTGATTACTTGCATACAATATTAATTTATATAATGTACATCTAAAAAGCTTTTTTACTAAACGTTGTATGTAAAGAAGAATATTATTTTTCAGAAGTCACATCAGTGCTGTAGGATATTTTGTTTTCTAATATTTTACCAGCACTTGGCCTGCAGCACATTCTGGCATCATGGAGTTTCCTAACCCTACAAGCTTTCAATCTAAGAAACCTTCAGAACTCTAGTAGCTGTGGCCGCTAGAAGATCACCGGTCCGTAGGGATATCAGCTTCCTGACCAATGGATGTTCTGAAAAGTCTAAACCTTAAGCAGCCTAAACATTCTGTCAGCTTCCAGCTCTAGTTCACTTCCCACTTATGGGAATACGCAAAAAGGATTTTGGGATTGTGTGCACTCTGGGATGAACTTAATACAGCAACTCCACACTCGTGTTTACACGATTTCAACGCCTACATTGAAAATTGCAGTACGGTAATTTTTTCTACAATTTACTTACTATTAGTTCCATATTAGAATAATTATAAAAAACCTATGGAAATAGATTTTAATTTAGCATCCATACAATGAAGGAGAAAACAATCCTGGAAGATTAAATATGTACCGATATCTATTATTATTAAAAGTGCAAATGATTTACTAACATTGTTTAAATATTGAATAAATGCTCACCTTGTGATTGTGTATATGCAGTGCTTGTTCCAAAGTTTAAACATTGTTGTAGCTGCATACAATGTTGTTGATTAAGTGACTATTACATATGTTGAAATTTGTTACTCAACTTTCATGATTATCGTAGTATATTTTTATTTGTTATATACTTATGTAACATTTACTGTATAACATATTAAGGGAACTTATTTGGCTTGGCGTGTTAAAAACAAAGGTTGTTACAGTATTCGACTAATTTATTCTAAAATAAAACTATTGGAATAATTTTGTTTTCGTATATAAATTATGTGAATTAACATAATATATTATAAGAACTAATAATCATTTATTGTTGTCGTATGGAAACCGTTTTATCTTGGTTTATCCCATTTCAATGCATTTAGTATCTGCAAAATACAGAGTTTTCGTAACCTACACCTCAAATAAGATTAAGCACAATAGAATTCCTCCACATATGGGGGCTGCTGGTCTCTAGAACCTTCTCATTACTTCTTATTCTGTATATAAGTTAGTATAAAATTGCACAAATATATTAACGGGGTAAGAAAACACACTAAATGTTTTTAATCTCCAGCTTTTACTTTGTTGCTTAAAAGAAACATTTAATTGACACGAAACAGCTTATTAATATCATTTCTGTATAAAATAACATAATTATGCTTATAATGTAGCATTGTGAAGCAGTAAAAAAACCAATAAAACTGAAACAAATATTTATAGAAGTTTCGCTTAATATTTATGACATACTAAAGACTTATAGTACAGTTTCTGCACAATAGTACATAAAACACGGTATTTTCGTGTGGAAAACGCGAAATATTGTACAGTAAGTACCTTAGTATGTAGAAGCCACGTCAGATGACTCTGATATCAGTCACTAGAGTACATGAATACAGTGAAAATATTTTTACCATATAACGCTACTTAAGATTGTGATGAGTGCTATTTTAACACGTATTTCAGTCCATATAAACATTGTTAACAACCTATTTCCAATTCTGTATTTAGCGAATGAATGTATGACTAGTTATGTATTAAACTGCTTGGATTAGTACATAGAAGTTTGTTTTTAGATTAGTTAACTAAGTAGCTGCATTATGGCAGTAGTAAATTAACTAGAAAATGTGCAGACTAACTGAAGGATATTATGACGGAATTAACAACATTAAAGTAACATAAACATAGTATTAAACCAACGTCAAAGACTTCCGGTCTACACCACTCTGAAATATTGGTTGCATAATTATCTACTTAAAATGTACTGTATAAGACATTTTCTAAGGTGAGATCTTGGAGGTTTTTATTTTATATATGGCAACGTCAGTAAAGCCTAAGAAGCGAAGGAAGAAGTTAAGGTTTATCCACAGTAAACCATTTACACGTCTTCAATGAGGCTCTCTGATCTATGCCTCAGGAGCTAAGCTGGAAAACCCATTTTGTCCTCCTTGTGGCACATACCATTTTCTTCAATATATTAAAAATATATACCTTTTAATTACGTATGTAACAATTATCCAAATTAAGTTTCTATAAATGACAACTCAGATTTTTAAGGTTCCATTAATTATGTGCACACTAGGACCAGATGCAGCAAAAGTATTAAACTACCCAAAGTATTAATGACACAACAGGGGCTGTGGATTGAAACAGTCACATATCTCTGTGGTATTATATTTCAGATATTGACTAGACGGAAGTGCAGTAATACCTCATACAGCATAATACTCAAGGATATAATGTCACAGATTAAATATGTTTAACGTGTCTTAAATTTTTTTTACAAATGAACAATGATTGAATGATTACTGCTACCTGAGTAATAAAGCTTTTTATAAAATAATCACCTATCAGAAATTATTACATACAATCATTGATAAATAATGTTGTAATATAAAATACATTTTATTGTTCTTATTTGATTTATAAACTGTATATACACAGGTATAAACTTGTACTTATTAACTTAAACCTCAATTTCTTTAAGACCAAACGATTACTGTTACTTGATTATTTATTAGTTTCTAATACCTTCCCAACAGCAATACTTTTGTATTTTTCGTTTCAGACATCTATAAGAGAGAACTATCTTTTCCCAGGTATATTTCTCTTTAGTTATAATAAAGGAAATGACAATTATTTCTAAGAAAATTATATATATACTACACAATCTTCTCTCAATTCAGTCTTAAAAATATAATTATATACTTAAGGTTCATCAGACGATGTTTAATAATACTAAAACTAAAACTAACTAGCTAAAACTTTTAGAACCTCATTCCACCTTTGTATACATTTATTAAGGAACGTAGATCGTTACGTAAGTCATATATTTAAAAGTCGATTGTTCCACACACCTGTACTGTAATAAAAAACTCCTATATCCTGTAGTATAAATATATTAGGTAGAATATTATAAATGTTTTGAAAGTGGTTGGATGCTATTCCTTTGAACCTGGAAAAATGTCATTAGCTGCAGATTTTTTCTCTGTCAAAACTATAATACTAAAACAGTATTATTTTGATGATTTGTAACTTACATCCGATCTATCTCTTACAATCAATCATTTATACCATAACTTTAATGAGGATTACTAGGATATAGCTTTGAATTTTGAAAGCTTGAACCTTGGCAAATAAATATTTAAAACCGAAAGTAATCTTTTTCTTGAAATATTGAAAAAAATAAATGCAACTTTAAAGCTACTAATTGCCAAAAAGTCACTGTTTTTTTGTTATTTTGTTACAGTCAGGCATAAGAGACTCTAATGTATTATTTCCTAATGTAATATTAGCCTACATCCTTATGAGTAATTATAAGCTTACTTTTATTTAGATCCATCCTTTATTTTTTAAGTTTGCTAAAATAGACTCTTGCTTAATTTAATGATCATACAGTGATTACATAACGAATAGTGTGATTTAATAATAGTATACTATTATTACGATATTAATATGGTGAATCTATAAGGATTTATCACCTAATAATAATTGTCATGTACTTAATCTATTCTCTATCTTAATATTAAGTCATGTATTTCTGTTGGTTCTTTAAGGTATGACCAAGTATTTTAGCCTTGGTCGAATGATGCCTTTTAAATCAAAGGAGTCAAAAGCCTATAAGAGGAATCAATCTTAAATCCTCACCTTCGTAGTCGTTGCTATCTTTTTAAACTACATAAACTCTCATCGATCATGTTTTATACACATATATGTATTTAATAAACAATCACTGAATAATTGATCTGCGAATTACTACATTAAAGTTTTATTCAGTCCGTCCTTACATAAATATACAGAATTAATTTAACTTTGTAGGGATTCTTAGAAAAAATTAATTTGCATCATATTAATTAACTTCCACGGTATGATTCCACGTAAAATTCTTTCTTGTTGTTTTGTATAATTATCTAAACTGTATTTCTATATTTTAATGAATCCTCAAGTTCACATTTTTTTATGGTAATGTCACTAAAATCATGAATATAAGATGAACACTACGTTATTTAATTTAAAAATAAACACGCTAAATCTGTTTTGTTTGCTTGTTAGAAGCCTATAATTTTCAAATAAAACATCATCAGTTCCACAATTGAAATTAAAATTGTTAAAATAATAACATGATCAATTGAGAAATTTAATAAATACACATATTATTGTTATACATAAAATAATTTTCTATGTTCCATATATAAAACTTTTTGCGTTTGAAAACAATTTTTAACTGTGAAATGCTCGTTTTGCAGTGGCTGATCTTTCTTTTTGTTGTGATTAAAACAAGTAATAAGATTCTCAACTCTATTTTTAAGTTATGTTTTAGTTTGTCCAATGTACTTTAAATCAAAAATTGAAACAAAAATGTTGATAAATTCCAAATTTGTCTCAATTTATTTTACTGTTTATATTTCATCATATATTTGTAGGTATATAATTGTTGGCATGTTTTTAATTTAATTTTGTAATGTCTGAAATTATTGTTTAAAACTGATCCATTTTCATGTTCTTTACATTTAATGTGATAGAGGTTAATTCAATAAATTCCTTTAATAATTAACTTCTTCATATTTTACTAAAATATCAATCATTTCAGTTTTATAAAATTGTATGACGCAATTTTTTTACTACTTTTTATGTTTATTTGTCGATAAAGAAATATGTAAAAGTCTGTAGATTATAATGGTAGAAGCTAGCCTTTTTTCTGTCGCTTTTGTTGATATACATACATAAATTATATTTATATATATATTACACACACCACACTCATATATATATATATATATATATATGTGTGTGTGTGTGTGTGTGTGTGTGTGTGTGTGTTTGTGTTTGTGTAGTTACAGTATGTAACGACGCGCTTGTAATTGGTTATCAACACGCCTTGGACGTCCATTAGCTAATGGATATTATAATAATATATCATAACTGATATTAAATGTATTCTCAGAACTACCTCATATTATTTGCATAAACTGTAAGAATGAGGAAGTAAAACTCACATGTTTATATGCATGTATGCATAGTTTAGTTTACGATACAGTGATTAAGTTTTTACTAAAAAATATTACTTTTAACTAGTTTTCTACTATGTAAAAAGCATATATTTTATATATGTCTAGGAAGGAAAATATTGTTAGATAAACAATTATGGATTTATTTGTAACGGTAGAGTTCAGTGATAAATATAAAAGTGATACAGTAAGCATAATTAAATATCATTTGTGAAAACTTGTTAAATGTAAAAATATATTAGTAAAAAGTAATAAAAATCAAACATGTATAACAATATGTTTCTGACAAAATAAAAAAAATCTTGTTAAAAAATTCAAAGTTCAAGAGTTATTTTTACGTTTTACGATGAATGTTTTATACATTAATTTTTAATAAGAAAGGTAACGTTCTGCTTTACTTACATTCAGCGGCCTTTTAATTCAAACTTAGGTCTTCTTAGAAAAGAATTAAGAAATATGTGTTATTCCCCCTAATATTTTATTGTACAGCGTTAATGTAGCCTAAAATATGGTTTGTATCATATATAGCCATGTTGTAACAACGGTAAAGGAATATAAATATACTTAGTAATGTAAATTTTCTTTGTTAGAATTAAATTATTTCAAATTTGTATGGAATTTTTATGCATCACATTTAACCATATATTATCAATGAAACACATTTATTTGTTCATTTTATATATATATACATACATTATATATATATATATATATATATATATATATATATATTTTTTTTTTTTTTTTTTTTTCAATGAACATTGAATCGCAAAAAGTACTTGCTCCGCCGGGAGTCGAACCCGGATCTCTCACTTGCCGGGTGAATGTGCTACCATTACACATATATATATATATATATATATATATATATATATATATATATATATATATATATATATATGTATATATATTGTTATACGAAGCATGATATGGTATATATGCTATAAGTATAATATCTATGGCATACATATATGTGTTAAAAATAAATGGGTTACCTTCATTGGGCTGTTAACCAGGAAAAGTAAGTTTATTGCAGTAGTTAAAACAGAAAACAGATTAAATCTTGCAAATGGTATAAAGAATAATTGCACTGTAATTTATGGCTTCGTTACACGATATCACAACCTGCAACATAAGCTCGATACACATCTTGGTTAATAAAAGTTACTTTCAGCTGAAGTTCATCGGCAACGTTTATAATGCGATAACCTTTTTACTTTTCAAGCTACATATCGCAAAATTTGAAATAATAAAGTATAAAATTATTACAAGATTGTTATAAACTGTATTGGTATTTGAACACTATTGGTAGATATGTTGCCAAAAATAATCGACAATGATCTTATGATACTTTAGTTCTTAAGGCAAAAACTTATCGTATTGATGATAACTATATAATCTAAATAGCTTAAGAAAGCTTTCTATCCCTCTCTCATTCGTAATAAATAATTAAACGTATAAAATAATTTATATAACTATAAAAGACTTAAAATTTGATGTCTGTACAATTTTCGAATTAATAAAATCTAATAATTATGTTTTCAATTACATTTTATTTTACTTTATTACGTTTAGTACTGAAACCGTACATCGCCGCTCGCACACACACAGCAAACCATCAGGGAAGCGCGCGCCCATGGTGGCGAACGGGATGCCGGATCAAAACAAACTAGGTAAAAAAAGAACACCGTGGTCAGTATACTCAGGTTCATTTACTAAGACACCGCATAGGCCTATCCAGTCAAAAATAAATATATATATATACTATAAATAAAAAAAAAAAAAAGTGCCTGCAGTAGTATACCTCAAACAATCCTCGTCAGGTGCACCTGCATACAAAAATTAGAAACGCCATAATTTGAAACAAGAAATGCCAATTCCACCCGGTATCCTTCGGCTAAGGGCGGGCTCCTAATGAAATCCAAGAAATAACTAAATAATATCTAAAACTAACTTAAAATTAAATAACAAAATATAAACTATATAAATGGCAACAATAACAATAACAAATAAATAAAGAATATGGGCAGGGTATCACAGATGTTGAGTAGTAGAAATGTCCATCATGGTGGCCGTCCTTCAGCAGAGCGCAAAAGCGAAGGTTCTCTGCGACCACGCATGATGGAGAGATGGCAGCAGAAAATCAACTCATCTCCTGGACCCTGAAACCAGGTTTCAGCCTAGTACCCTTTTAAAGTTAATAATAATTAATAAATAGTTGCCAAACAATATAGATTTTAATAAAAGTAAAGTTGCCAAAAGTTATCTATCAAGAATTTTAAGTTAAGTTAAATTACCAAAATTTCAAAATATCACAGACCAATCAATTACTGATAAAAATTAAAATAAACCTTAATATAGAAGCTGGTAACATTAGAAAACAATAAATAAACAAGATATTCCATTTAAAAGACTACAACAACAAGTTATAAAGAAATTTATTTGAGGTATACGCAGTAGCCTACCATACGTAACAATTTGGTTAAAACATTTTTAAAACAGGCATTTAATGACAGAATTGGCTCAAAATTGGTGAAAAGCAGGGGAAGGGCATCCTGCACTTAAAATAAAATTCCCAACTCAAAACAACAACCCCAAAGAAAGTTAGTATGAAAATCCCCTCTGTCACAGAACAAAAATTTAAGCGTTTTACTCTTGGTAAAAAAAAATTAAATTATTAGAAAAAAAAACTGATGGCCATAAGTAGCAGCCTATTAACCGGAATCTAAATTTAAAATTTGATGGCAGAAGGCCTTAAATTAACCAAGTAGGCTATAAGGGGGAGTTATGGGCTAAAAGACCTGAAGAACGTTACATCTCTCAGAAAGGCTTAAAAATGTAGTAAAATGAACCTTCAGCAGTCTCTCTGGGTTTGTTTACAAAAGCTACATAACAAGTGACACATTACAAACAATATTGGCTGCAGAATAAAAATGAACTGTAACATATAGCCTAGGACTGGTCCTCACTGAGAGACAGAAAATTAATTTAAGCCGAATAGAAAGGGTGAAAACTAATAAAAGAGTAAGAGAATTAATTTGAAAGCCAATTTAAAAATTTAGTTAACAGCCAGAAGTACTAAAATTTAATAAAAGGCAAAACTACAATTTGGAAAACCATGTGCTCTTAACCTTCACAGTTTGAAAAATAAAAATAATCACTAAAATTTAAAAGAAAGCAAAACTTACTCATCAGTGAGGGGCCGTAAACTTAGCCGCACATGTCAGAAGGAGAATAGCTCAGCAAAAACTAACAAACACTAAATAAACAAAATATATTAAACTGGAGCTACTCCTAACTTGTACACCACGGCTCGGAGTCTTTGCCACTCTACCGGAAAGGCCAAACGCCTTCAAATGGTCAGTGGCCTCTGCAGCCAATAAACCACACACATACACTATATAAAACACACATGAGCCGGGGAGATATAGGTATTGAACCGGCTCAGACTCCCCCCCCAAAAGGAGGAACTCCCCTCTGTTAATTTCTTCAAAATGAAGAACCAAACGAAAATGCCTCTCCCCCCAATGGTTGAAGAATTATAAACCGGAAACCCAGAAGTCTGCAGAAGGTAAAACCAAGAAAATCCAGTTGGAGGCAAGAAATCCCTCCAGGAGTTGCGTGGGTACAAAGAAGAAAACAGGAACCTTGATCAGGAAGAAGGAGCAGAGGTGATCAGGCCTCTGGACCTAAAACCCTCCCGCACAGACTAAAGAGAAATCACGGATGACTCCGGCAAGGCTTCAGATGGGATATGTGCGCCTTCCTGAAAATCTTCCCGGACTGAGGATCTCCCAGTCGGGCAGTCACCGGAGTCAGAAACTTCAAGATGCGGTGGGGACCAGTCCACCTGTAGCAAAGTTTAGCAGCTCTTTTATCCACAGCCGAACTGACTGAGCCTTGCAGTAAACTAGATCCCCCACCTGGAAGGGATTGGCAATACGACCTCGGTTGTACTTCCTCCTTACTAACTCCCTAGCCCGAATGAGATTCCGCCTGGCTGCCTCCCAAGTGGCTTTCACATTGGGAGTACCAGGAGGTGGCAGAAGATCGCTAATTTTCCAAAGGTTCGCCAAAGGGTTGTTTGGCGGAAAGCCAAATAATAACTCGAAAGGTACCGCCTTGTGACTTTCATGCTGGGCCGTATTAAAGGCAAATTGGATCCAAGGTAGTTGTTGATCCCAGGTGGTCTGATTTTCCGCATGAAAGGCAATGAGAGCAGGTAACCACGCTCTGCTACCATTGAAACCGTACATCACCGCTCGCACACCCACAGCAAACCATCAGGGAAGCGCGCGCCCATGGTGGCGAACGGGATGCCGGATCAAAACAAACTAGGTAAAAAAAGAACACCGTGGTCAGTATACTCAGGTTCATTTACTAAGACAACGCATAGGCCTATCCAGTCAAAAATAAATATATATATATATACTATAAATAAAAAAAAAAAAAAAAAAAAAAAAGTGCCTGCAGTAGTATACCTCAAACAATCCTCGTCAGGTGCACCTGCATACAAAAATTAGAAACGCCATAATTTGAAACAAGAAATGCCAATTCCACCCGGTATCCTTCGGCTAAGGGCGGGCTCCTAATGAAATCCAAGAAATAACTAAATAATATCTAAAACTAACTTAAAATTAAATAACAAAATATAAACTATATAAATGGCAACAATAACAATAACAAATAAATAAAGAATATGGGCAGGGTATCACAGATGTTGAGTAGTAGAAATGTCCATCATGGTGGCCGTCCTTCAGCAGAGCGCAAAAGCGAAGGTTCTCTGCGACCACGCATGATGGAGAGATGGCAGCAGAAAATCAACTCATCTCCTGGACCCTGAAACCAGGTTTCAGCCTAGTACCCTTTTAAAGTTAATAATAATTAATAAATAGTTGCCAAACAATATAGATTTTAATAAAAGTAAAGTTGCCAAAAGTTATCTATCAAGAATTTTAAGTTAAGTTAAATTACCAAAATTTCAAAATATCACAGACCAATCAATTACTGATAAAAATTAAAATAAACCTTAATATAGAAGCTGGTAACATTAGAAAACAATAAATAAACAAGATATTCCATTTAAAAGACTACAACAACAAGTTATAAAGAAATTTATTTGAGGTATACGCAGTAGCCTACCATACGTAACAATTTGGTTAAAACATTTTTAAAACAGGCATTTAATGACAGAATTGGCTCAAAATTGGTGAAAAGCAGGGGAAGGGCATCCTGCACTTAAAATAAAATTCCCAACTCAAAACAACAACCCCAAAGAAAGTTAGTATGAAAATCCCCTCTGTCACAGAACAAAAATTTAAGCGTTTTAACTCTTGGTAAAAAAAAATTAAATTATTAGAAAAAAAAACTGATGGCCATAAGTAGCAGCCTATTAACCGGAATCTAAATTTAAAATTTGATGGCAGAAGGCCTTAAATTAACCAAGTAGGCTATAAGGGGGAGTTATGGGCTAAAAGACCTGAAGAACGTTACATCTCTCAGAAAGGCTTAAAAATGTAGTAAAATGAACCTTCAGCAGTCTCTCTGGGTTTGTTTACAAAAGCTACATAACAAGTGACACATTACAAACAATATTGGCTGCAGAATAAAAATGAACTGTAACATATAGCCTAGGACTGGTCCTCACTGAGAGACAGAAAATTAATTTAAGCCGAATAGAAAGGGTGAAAACTAATAAAAGAGTAAGAGAATTAATTTGAAAGCCAATTTAAAAATTTAGTTAACAGCCAGAAGTACTAAAATTTAATAAAAGGCAAAACTACAATTTGGAAAACCATGTGCTCTTAACCTTCACAGTTTGAAAAATAAAAATAATCACTAAAATTTAAAAGAAAGCAAAAACTTACTCATCAGTGAGGGGCCGTAAACTTAGCCGCACATGTCAGAAGGAGAATAGCTCAGCAAAACTAACAAACACTAAATAAACAAAATATATTAAACTGGAGCTACTCCTAACTTGTACACCACGGCTCGGAGTCTTTGCCACTCTACCGGAAAGGCCAAACGCCTTCAAATGGTCAGTGGCCTCTGCAGCCAATAAACCACACACATACACTATATAAAAACACACATGAGCCGGGGAGATATAGGTATTGAACCGGCTCAGACTCCCCCCCCAAAAGGAGGAACTCCCCTCTGTTAATTTCTTCAAAATGAAGAACCAAACGAAATGCCTCTCCCCCCAATGGTTGAAGAATTATAAACCGGAAACCCAGAAGTCTGCAGAAGGTAAAACCAAGAAAATCCAGTTGGAGGCAAGAAATCCCTCCAGGAGTTGCGTGGGTACAAAGAAGAAAACAGGAACCTTGATCAGGAAGAAGGAGCAGAGGTGATCAGGCCTCTGGACCTAAAACCCTCCCGCACAGACTAAAGAGAAATCACGGATGACTCCGGCAAGGCTTCAGATGGGATATGTGCGCCTTCCTGAAAATCTTCCCGGACTGAGGATCTCCCAGTCGGGCAGTCACCGGAGTCAGAAACTTCAAGATGCGGTGGGGACCAGTCCACCTGTAGCAAAGTTTAGCAGCTCTTTTATCCACAGCCGAACTGACTGAGCCTTGCAGTAAACTAGATCCCCCACCTGGAAGGGATTGGCAATACGACCTCGGTTGTACTTCCTCCTTACTAACTCCCTAGCCCGAATGAGATTCCGCCTGGCTGCCTCCCAAGTGGCTTTTCACATTGGGAGTACCAGGAGGTGGCAGAAGATCGCTAATTTTCCAAAGGTTCGCCAAAGGGTTGTTTGGCGGAAAGCCAAATAATAACTCGAAAGGTACCGCCTTGTGACTTTCATGCTGGGCCGTATTAAAGGCAAATTGGATCCAAGGTAGTTGTTGATCCCAGGTGGTCTGATTTTCCGCATGAAAGGCAATGAGAGCAGGTAACCACGCTCTGCTACCATTGAAACCGTACATCACCGCTCGCACACCCACAGCAAACCATCAGGGAAGCGCGCGCCCATGGTGGCGAACGGGATGCCGGATCAAAACAAACTAGGTAAAAAAAGAACACCGTGGTCAGTATACTCAGGTTCATTTACTAAGACAACGCATAGGCCTATCCAGTCAAAAATAAATATATATATATATACTATAAATAAAAAAAAAAAAAAAAAAAAAAAAAAGTGCCTGCAGTAGTATACCTCAAACAATCCTCGTCAGGTGCACCTGCATACAAAAATTAGAAACGCCATAATTTGAAACAAGAAATGCCAATTCCACCCGGTATCCTTCGGCTAAGGGCGGGCTCCTAATGAAATCCAAGAAATAACTAAATAATATCTAAAACTAACTTAAAATTAAATAACAAAATATAAACTATATAAATGGCAACAATAACAATAACAAATAAATAAAGAATATGGGCAGGGTATCACAGATGTTGAGTAGTAGAAATGTCCATCATGGTGGCCGTCCTTCAGCAGAGCGCAAAAGCGAAGGTTCTCTGCGACCACGCATGATGGAGAGATGGCAGCAGAAAATCAACTCATCTCCTGGACCCTGAAACCAGGTTTCAGCCTAGTACCCTTTTGAAGTTAATAATAATTAATAAATAGTTGCCAAACAATATAGATTTTAATAAAAGTAAAGTTGCCAAAAGTTATCTATCAAGAATTTAAGTTAAGTTAAATTACCAAAATTTCAAAATATCACAGACCAATCAATTACTGATAAAAATTAAAATAAACCTTAATATAGAAGCTGGTAACATTAGAAAACAACAAATAAACAAGATATTCCATTTAAAAGACTACAACAACAAGTTATAAAGAAATTTATTTGAGGTATACGCAGTAGCCTACCATACGTAACAATTTGGTTAAAACATTTTTAAAACAGGCATTTAATGACAGAATTGGCTCAAAATTGGTGAAAAGCAGGGGAAGGGCATCCTGCACTTAAAATAAAATTCCCAACTCAAAACAACAACCCCAAAGAAAGTTAGTATGAAAATCCCCTCTGTCACAGAACAAAAATTTAAGCGTTTTACTCTTGGTAAAAAAAAATTAAATTATTAGAAAAAAAAACTGATGGCCATAAGTAGCAGCCTATTAACCGGAATCTAAATTTAAAATTTGATGGCAGAAGGCCTTAAATTAACCAAGTAGGCTATAAGGGGGAGTTATGGGCTAAAAGACCTGAAGAACGTTACATCTCTCAGAAAGGCTTAAAAATGTAGTAAAATGAACCTTCAGCAGTCTCTCTGGGTTTGTTTACAAAAGCTACATAACAAGTGACACATTACAAACAATATTGGCTGCAGAATAAAAATGAACTGTAACATATAGCCTAGGACTGGTCCTCACTGAGAGACAGAAAATTAATTTAAGCCGAATAGAAAGGGTGAAAACTAATAAAAGAGTAAGAGAATTAATTTGAAAGCCAATTTAAAAATTTAGTTAACAGCCAGAAGTACTAAAATTTAATAAAAAGGCAAAACTACAATTTGGAAAACCATGTGCTCTTAACCTTCACAGTTTGAAAAATAAAAATAATCACTAAAATTTAAAAGAAAGCAAAACTTACTCATCAGTGAGGGGCCGTAAACTTAGCCGCACATGTCAGAAGGAGAATAGCTCAGCAAAACTAACAAACACTAAATAAACAAAATATATTAAACTGGAGCTACTCCTAACTTGTACACCACGGCTCGGAGTCTTTGCCACTCTACCGGAAAGGCCAAACGCCTTCAAATGGTCAGTGGCCTCTGCAGCCAATAAACCACACACATACACTATATAAAACACACATGAGCCGGGGAGATATAGGTATTGAACCGGCTCAGACTTCCCCCCCAAAAGGAGGAACTCCCCTCTGTTAATTTCTTCAAAATGAAGAACCAAACGAAATGCCTCTCCCCCCAATGGTTGAAGAATTATAAACCGGAAACCCAGAAGTCTGCAGAAGGTAAAACCAAGAAAATCCAGTTAAAGGCAAGAAATCCCTCCAGGAGTTGCGTGGGTACAAAGAAGAAAACAGGAACCTTGATCAGGAAGAAGGAGCAGAGGTGATCAGGCCTCTGGACCTAAAACCCTCCCGCACAGACTAAAGAGAAATCACGGATGACTCCGGCAAGGCTTCAGATGGGATATGTGCGCCTTCCTGAAAATCTTCCCGGACTGAGGATCTCCCAGTCGGGCAGTCACCGGAGTCAGAAACTTCAAGATGCGGTGGGGACCAGTCCACCTGTAGCAAAGTTTAGCAGCTATTTTATCCACAGCCGAACTGACTGGGTGAGCCTTGCAGTAAACTAGATCCCCCACCTGGAAGGGATTGGCAATACGACCTCGGTTGTACTTCCTCCTTACTAACTCCCTAGCCCGAATGAGATTCCGCCTGGCTGCCTCCCAAGTGGCTTTCACATTGGGAGTACCAGGAGGTGGCAGAAGATCCCTAATTTTCCAAAGGTTCGCCAAAGGGTTGTTTGGCGGAAAGCCAAATAATAACTCGAAAGGTACCGCCTTGTGACTTTCATGCTGGGCCGTATTAAAGGCAAATTGGATCCAAGGTAGTTGTTGATCCCAGGTGGTCTGATTTTCCGCATGAAAGGCAATGAGAGCAGGTAACCACGCTCTGCTACCATTGAAACCGTACATCACCGCTCGCACACCCACAGCAAACCATCAGGGAAGCGCGCGCCCATGGTGGCGAACGGGATGCCGGATCAAAACAAACTAGGTAAAAAAAGAACACACCGTGGTCAGTATACTCAGGTTCATTTACTAAGACACCGCATAGGCCTATCCAGTCAAAAATAAATATATATATATATACTATAAATAAAAAAAAAAAAAAAAAAAAAAAAAAAGTGCCTGCAGTAGTATACCTCAAACAATCCTCGTCAGGTGCACCTGCATACAAAAATTAGAAACGCCATAATTTGAAACAAGAAATGCCAATTCCACCCGGTATCCTTCGGCTAAGGGCGGGCTCCTAATGAAATCCAAGAAATAACTAAATAATATCTAAAACTAACTTAAAATTAAATAACAAAATATAAACTATATAAATGGCAACAATAACAATAACAAATAAATAAAGAATATGGGCAGGGTATCACAGATGTTGAGTAGTAGAAATGTCCATCATGGTGGCCGTCCTTCAGCAGAGCGCAAAAGCGAAGGTTCTCTGCGACCACGCATGATGGAGAGATGGCAGCAGAAAATCAACTCATCTCCTGGACCCTGAAACCAGGTTTCAGCCTAGTACCCTTTTAAAGTTAATAATAATTAATAAATAGTTGCCAAACAATATAGATTTTAATAAAAGTAAAGTTGCCAAAAGTTATCTATCATGAATTTAAGTTAAGTTAAATTACCAAAATTTCAAAATATCACAGACCAAATCAATTACTGATAAAAATTAAAATAAACCTTAATATAGAAGCTGGTAACATTAGAAAACAACAAATAAACAAGATATTCCATTTAGAAGACTACAACAACAAGTTATAAAGAAATTTATTTGAGGTATACGCAGTAGCCTACCATACGTAACAATTTGGTTAAAACATTTTTAAAACAGGCATTTAATGACAGAATTGGCTCAAAATTGGTGAAAAGCAGGGGAAGGGCATCCTGCACTTAAAATAAAATTCCCAACTCAAAACAACAACCCCAAAGAAAGTTAGTATGAAAATCCCCTCTGTCACAGAACAAAAATTTAAGCGTTTTACTCTTGGTAAAAAAAAATTAAATTATTAGAAAAAAAAACTGATGGCCATAAGTAGCAGCCTATTAACCGGAATCTAAATTTAAAATTTGATGGCAGAAGGCCTTAAATTAAACCAAGTAGGCTATAAGGGGGAGTTATGGGCTAAAAGACCTGAAGAACGTTACATCTCTCAGAAAGGCTTAAAAATGTAGTAAAATGAACCTTCAGCAGTCTCTCTGGGTTTGTTTACAAAAGCTACATAACAAGTGACACATTACAAACAATATTGGCTGCAGAATAAAAATGAACTGTAACATATAGCCTAGGACTGGTCCTCACTGAGAGACAGAAAATTAATTTAAGCCGAATAGAAAGGGTGAAAACTAATAAAAGAGTAAGAGAATTAATTTGAAAGCCAATTTAAAAATTTAGTTAACAGCCAGAAGTACTAAAATTTAATAAAAGGCAAAACTACAATTTGGAAAACCATGTGCTCTTAACCTTCACAGTTTGAAAAAATAAAAATAATCACTAAAATTTTAAAAGAAAGCAAAACTTACTCATCAGTGAGGGGCCGTAAACTTAGCCGCACATGTCAGAAGGAGAATAGCTCAGCAAAACTAACAAACACTAAATAAACAAAATATATTAAACTGGAGCTACTCCTAACTTGTACACCACGGCTCGGAGTCTTTGCCACTCTAACCGGAAAGGCCAAACGCCTTCAAATGGTCAGTGGCCTCTGCAGCCAATAAACCACACACATACACTATATAAAACACACATGAGCCGGGGAGATATAGGTATTGAACCGGCTCAGACTCCCCCCCCAAAAGGAGGAACTCCCCTCTGTTAATTTCTTCAAAATGAAGAACCAAACGAAATGCCTCTCCCCCCAATGGTTGAAGAATTATAAACCGGAAACCCAGAAGTCTGCAGAAGGTAAAACCAAGAAAATCCAGTTGGAGGCAAGAAATCCCTCCAGGAGTTGCGTGGGTACAAAGAAGAAAACAGGAACCTTGATCAGGAAGAAGGAGCAGAGGTGATCAGGCCTCTGGACCTAAAACCCTCCCGCACAGACTAAAGAGAAATCACGGATGACTCCGGCAAGGCTTCAGATGGGATATGTGCGCCTTCCTGAAAATCTTCCCGGACTGAGGATCTCCCAGTCGGGCAGTCACCGGAGTCAGAAACTTCAAGATGCGGTGGGGACCAGTCCACCTGTAGCAAAGTTTAGCAGCTCTTTTATCCACAGCCGAACTGACTGGGTGAGCCTTGCAGTAAACTAGATCCCCCACCTGGAAGGGATTGGCAATACGACCTCGGTTGTACTTCCTCCTTACTAACTCCCTAGCCCGAATGAGATTCCGCCTGGCTGTCTCCCAAGTGGCTTTCACATTGGAGTACCAGGAGGGTGGCAGAAGATCCCTAATTTTCCAAAGGTTCGCCAAAGGGTTGTTTGGCGGAAAGCCAAATAATAACTCGAAAGGTACCGCTTTGTGACTTTCATGCTGGCCGTATTAAAGGCAAATTGGATCCAAGGTAGTTGTTGATCCCAGGTGGTCTGATTTTCCGCATGAAAGGCAATGAGAGCAGGTAACCACGCTCTGCTACCATTGAAACCGTACATCGCCGCTCGCACACACCCACAGCAAACCATCAGGGAAGCGCGCGCCCATGGTGGCGAACGGGATGCCGGATCAAAACAAACTAGGTAAAAAAAGAACACCGTGGTCAGTGTACTCAGGTTCATTTACTAAGACACCGCATAGGCCTATCCAGTCAAAAATAAATATATATATATACTATAAATAAAAAAAAAAAAAAAAAAAAAAAAGTGCCTGCAGTAGTATACCTCAAACAATCCTCGTCAGGTGCACCTGCATACAAAAATTAGAAACGCCATAATTTGAAACAAGAAATGCCAATTCCACCCGGTATCCTTCGGCTAAGGGCGGGCTCCTAATGAAATCCAAGAAATAACTAAATAATATCTAAAACTAACTTAAAATTAAATAACAAAATATAAACTAATATAAATGGCAACAATAACAATAACAAATAAATAAAGAATATGGGCAGGGTATCACAGATGTTGAGTAGTAGAAATGTCCATCATGGTGGCCGTCCTTCAGCAGAGCGCAAAAGCGAAGGTTCTCTGCGACCACGCATGATGGAGAGATGGCAGCAGAAAAATCAACTCATCTCCTGGACCCTGAAACCAGGTTTCAGCCTAGTACCCTTTTAAAGTTAATAATAATTAATAAATAGTTGCCAAACATTTTATGTGTGATAAATGTATATTGTTTAAAGTTTGTAGAATAATAAATTTTTTGTTAGAAAATCTTTGTCATTTTTATATCGTGTTATACAGTTTAGGCAGTTTATTTATTGCCAAAAAGATTACACCGTTTATATGAAAAGAATTTATTATGAGATTAATTTCGAGTACATCCTAATGAGAGCAAGATAATTGGCTTACCTTTTTCGGTATGCTGTTTTGAATGTATAAAAGAAAAACCCCTTATATACGATTACACTGAATTTTAGTAGGAATATTAAATCCTTAATTAAGCGCAGATTAAACAGTGACATGTTGTGTAACAATAAGGTGTACTATTATACTTAAACGACCAAAAATATTAAATTTACAGCATGCTAATATAACATTAGTTCTAAATCGGTTTAAAAAATATTATATTATAGAATTATTAACTACCTAGTTACACATTTTCATATGTGTCACAAAATACTCAAAAGAAAATGTTACTACAGTGATGTCATCAGTTTGAATCTCAAATGATATATGTAGTTTAACTTATTCTTTATAAATAAATTTACATGCACTTTATAATACATGTGATATTCACGAGGAGTTTCATATTTGGAGCGAATATTTTGTAGACTGGAGTCGTGCCTTTGGTTGTTCGGACTGTAAACACAAATTTATATGTAAAAGAAAATGCCATACTTTTATTTAGTTTTTACCGTGAATCGGATCAAAGGGATTGGGTAACTTAAGTGAAAATCCCTACAGCATTTGTTAGTATGGATTTCAACATTAATCCTCAAATCTTCAGTTTCTTTGAGCTAAAGATTTTCTACTATAGACGCTAACACAGACACTAACCTTCTTTTTAAAGAAAGTATTAAAGAAAATGGTGTAAATAATTTGTCTAGTGACTAAAATTAATACAATTTTTAAACAGTGTCACATTGGAAGCAAGCGAATATTATTTAATAAGTGGACCAATTTCATTAGCTCATACATCAAATAACCGAGCCTATTTTATTACGTTAAACCTGCTAAGTTAGTATTATTTACTAAGCCATAAATACCGAGTTATTAGGGAGAAAACATTTAATTTGTAGTTTGAAGAATGGCATGATAAAAAACATCAACAATTACGAAACCCCTACCGTTGGTTGTATTAACAGTTACTAATGCTGTGTCTACAAGCAATGCAGTTAAGCCCGTTGCGCTGCCCTGCGATTTGACGTGTAATTATAGACAATTATGCCAGATAGCGTTAATTTATTAAGTTTCTATTACAAGACCAATTTCAACAGTTATAAAAATCGTATTATAATTTTGATATTTCCTGGTTTTCCTTTGGATTTAGTTTATCACGAAATGTTTGAAAATGTAATAAAATACTGATCAGATATATCGATATACAAATTAATTGTTTTCAGTTATATCCTTTATTGTTATATATGTGCAATTTTTTATAACTGAAAAATGTAGTTATAAAAATAAAATACCTAGTAGGAGTGCACACCTACTTGTATGTACAAGTATAATAGGAGTATAATCTATCATTTAAATTTTAACAGAATTTTAAGTGCCTATCCGTATCATTACTATAGGAAAATAATTGGCTGAGTTCCATCGAATCTTTTAATCGAAGGTTGACAGATGTAACTTCGCTCCGATTCTCTAGGTTAGTTTATTCACACATTATCTCAAGAATTTTGTTGTGAAATTTGCTTGAAACCTTTCTATATAACCAACATCGAGTTTGATAGTGATTCAAGTCATTCATGGGAATTGGCTGACCCTAAAAATTTTTAATACAAGAGAAATTTTTCATTCTTCCACATTTGATTTATTTCAAAAGCGCTTTGGCCGATTAAGGCAGCATTAGTTAGATATTGTTTACAGAAAAAAGCATATGTATAAAATAGAATAAAATTTTAAACTACTTTTAAAGACCAAAAACTAATAAATTATAAACGAATTAAGTAAAAAAGAATGGTTTGCAGTTCATAATTTTTGAAGGGATTTCTTCTTTTATTAATGGTTGAAAAATGTCACTGAAACTTCGTCACGTAAAGGTTGGGAAATACAATTATCTCTTAAAACCATCCCACATGCGATTTTCAATTTTATTTCTTCTAGTCCAGAAAGATTATTTAAAAACTACAGTTGATGATTCAATA
Source organism: Homalodisca vitripennis (assembly GCF_021130785.1). Classification (NCBI taxonomy): domain Eukaryota; kingdom Metazoa; phylum Arthropoda; class Insecta; order Hemiptera; family Cicadellidae; genus Homalodisca; species Homalodisca vitripennis. The sequence goes on from NW_025777845.1 coordinate 131,064, forward strand.
TTTATATGGTGATTTTCTTATATAGCATGTTTGAACTATTTTAGATTTTTCAATGTTTACTTTTTTATAATAGTATATATGTTCTTTTAGCATCGTTTCTACAGATCTTGATGTTTTGGCCAAAATATATTTTTTTGCATCCAGAGTCAATTTCATATTGTACACTCTTGGTTTCCTATTGTTTGTTTTTTGGTTTTAATTGTTTGAATTGTTTTTTTGACTTAAATCAGTACGGATGTTATAAATTTGGAATTTATCTTACGAATTTATTCTGATGTTCCTTTTACATAAGTAATAGCTACAGTAGTGACATAAATAGGATTGTCTTTTTTGTTAATTTGCTTGGAACTTTAGTTTGTAGTCTCAGCTTGTTCAATAATTAACCGAGGAGAGTTGTTTTTAATCAAAAGTTCTGTAGTATAATTATCCTTTAAAATTTTATCTTTGTCATAAAGAAGAAGACTTTGTAATAATCAATTGTTTATATGTTGAGGATGATTTGCATTATAATTAAGGGACTGTTTCCCTGAAAGTAATGTAAAGTAAAATGTAAAGTAAAGTAATGATTTATTCCATATTACACATAAGTATAAATAAAGCACAATATTAGGTTTGGAATTTCACTGGCCACTCTTACAAGTACTGTGGCCAGGAATAAACTAGAAACAATTACAGTTTAGTGTCAGAGTCCAGATGTTATCACTTGCTTACAACCGAGGTGACGTCTGTCAGAACACAGCTGACCTTTGAAATATTGTTATATCAAGAATCTAACTTATGCTATAGACTATTTACAAAAGGAGACTGATAATCTTTATATTTTTATTTTCCGTTAAAATTTTAGAACAAGAAGAACAAACTGCACATCATTACTATTGACATTTCTAGAATGTATATTAATTCTATAAATATTACATCTTTCTACTTCTGTAGTTATTTTAATTTCGTAAGAAGCTTACATCTGAGATATCAAGTAACCAATTTTTTACTTTGCTGGCAAATAATTTTATACTCTTTACTTCTTTAACGCTATAAGGTAATTGATTAAAAAACTTCGGTCCATTGTATACAAAAAAATGCTTAAAGGTTGATTTATTAACTTTGGGAACCCTAAAAATTCTACGCTGAATACTCCTTGTTCCATATACAAGATTTGTTGTTCCCATATTACCGCTTCTTGTATAGAAAAGTCTAAAAGTCTTCTGGTGTTTGTTTTATTTGTGTTTTCGGTATCAAAATATCAAGAAATGGAATTTTACTTTACACCTCATGGTAAATTTATCGATGGCCTCATTGTATTGATGTTTTTAAAAAACTGCTTTTATATGTTAATTTTATTTTACCATTAACAAAAGATATCATCAACATACCGTAACCAAATGTTTGGTTTATTACTCCAATTTGTAAAAGCAATGTCTTCAAAGTGGTTTATAAATATTTTGATAATTATAATGCTGAGAACACCACCTATATAGAGAATAAATACATTTGCATATAAATTGAGTACCAAGTGACATACAAACACAAAACCTATAGATTTAAAATGTAGCATACAACCTGAGGGAAGCCAGTTACTAGGTACGTACCGTGGCTTAACTACTTTTTAATTTCAAATAACGCCTGGGGTTTTGAAGACTTAACTTTGGATAAGATATCATCGGTAATCATTGAAATAATGTACCGTGTATTAAAAATAGATTCTGTATTATTTGTGTGGTACGTAAAAGAGATTTTAACTCGCGGGGGATCTTTGTATTACTAAAATTGTACATAATATATGATTAATATATAACAATCACCAAGAATTAATCCTTATTTCACTTGACTGAGGCTGTGGAATAATAGTAGTTCAACAATGTTAGTTTACGGCATGAATTTTTAGATTAAGTTTATATAAGTTGAATTGCACTTTCATATTTAAAAATATAAAGTGTAGCATTAGCATTATTTGTTTACAACAATTAGGCTACGCTTGAATAAATGCCAAATTTTACCCTTACAATGCATATTCCAGAAAAATAAGTAAACGAAATGTACTGATAAAATTCCTTAACTCTTACCATGAAGAGCTTAACTAATGAAACTGAAGAAGATAGATTTACGGCTGCTGCTACACCATTATAACCACTATTACACATCAAGTTCTTTCTTTATTTGGAGATCCTTAAACAACCAATTCCTGTGGTTTTCTATTAGAAAGACAATGCCAAAACAATAGAATTGAAAAAAGAGCCACGAAAAAATAGTCGATCAGAAGCTTTTTAGCTAAAACTTGCAAATATTAAAATAAAATATTTTTACATGTAGATAAAAAAGAATTTACTGAACTACTTGAAAAATGAAAGAAACTATTGAATGGGGGATAAATTGTTCCAATACACACACAAAACCAACGTAATATTATTTGAAACCGTTCAATTTAGACGTTTTATATTTTGTTGTTTGATAACTTATGGATAAACGATGCTCTGAATTGCTATAAATTTATCCATATATCGCTTTTGTTTCTCCGTACATCGCTATATGTCGGTAATTGAATATAATTTGTATTGATATTTTTGGTGAAATATTCCCAGTTCCTTTTTCATCAGACCGCAATGAACCTCGTATAACAGATTCTTTTTTCGACAAAACCATTATTCAAAGGGTGGCAATCCAATAGAAAATTTAAAGAAAAGGCCACAAAATCAATAAGAGCAATAGTGTCTAACGATATTGATGTAAGTTATGAATATTATTTTAAGTTATCATTAAATATTAGAAATGATAACGTCTTTTATATTTTTAATGTATGTGGAAACAAATGAAATAATCGTGTTGTTAGATATAGTAGTATCGGGACTTTCCCTGTCGCGGAATGACAAGATATACAAAAAATAGGACCCTCTTCTGTCAAGATCCTGAGAGATATCCACATCCACTGTGAGATTGAAAAAAAGTAACCCTGGCAAAGTGAAGGTTTTCTCGGTTTAACCTCATCAGTTAAAGATAACTGGAAAATATTTATTCCTGAATTTAACTTAAAAAAATCATTGAACTCAAAAGAAACCTATACCAACAGATTCTACAATCATCCCGTAGTAGATTATGGAATTATTAATCAATGTTTTGATATTCAGCTTTTAACTTTCGTGGTACGTTAAATATTTTTATGTTAATGTATAACTGCTTTGAATTTATGTAATAGTTTATTACGAATCTTTAATCACATCTTTTTTCTCGAGATAAGAAATATTGCTTATTGAATATTGAATATATACATATATTCCTGTTAAAAACGTTTTGAAATTGGTTTGATAGTTGTGATAAACTTGACGTTTATTATACTTTGTTTAATTAATAATGTACTTATGAAAAATATATCACATAGTTTATCCTTGCTATAGAATTGTTTTATATATCTATCTGAGTAAGATAACATTTTACATATAACATAAAAAAATATAACCAAACTACACGTCACTCTTTCTCTGAGGTTTAATGCACATATCACGTCTTTCCGCTATTTTGGTTACCTATATAAGACCGAAGTAAAATTGTTCGCTTACGTATAGCCAAATCGTTAACCTCAACGTTGGTTTAATAGAAATGATGCGTCTTGCCAAATATTAAGCATATCGATGTGTTCATTCTCGTGATTTCGTGCTGACAGTTAAAAGATAGCCAGAGAGATTTAAATGTTTCTAGCTTCACGAGTTAAGGTTTTGCTAAAACTCAGCAAAATAAAAGAAGAATTAATAAGAACTTTAATTAAACAATTGGTTCATGAATTCTTTTTATTAGATTTATTTCACGAAGATTAGGAAAAAGGTTTGAGGTACAACTCAGAGATATTGTACTGTGTAAATAAAACATCCAGTTGTCCAAATAAAATGGGATTGACGATTAAAAAATGTTATATTCAAAAACAGAATATGCTTGAGTGCGTAAAGAGACAAGATTCCACTTGATGTGCTTGCTGATCAAATAATACGACTGTGGAGTAAACGCTATTGTCATTTCTTTTATTTCCAAGGGATTCTTGCGGGAATATCCTTAGACACCGTTGTTGGATGATGATGCATTCCTTTCAACATAAGTAGAATTTTATTCCATGTTTTTAATGGCGATCACGTTTAAATCCAATTACTCAAGACAACACATCAAGCCTTTAGTATGTTCTTCCTAAAAAGGAACGCATTTTATTTCATATACTCGGGAATTTTGGTTAATAAGTAGTATTTTATTGTTATAAATCAAAATAAATGTCACTGCTTTTTCTGTAACCTTATGGTCTTATTGTTTTACTGTACAGTTCAGGATTTAGAGTTTTTTACTTGTATCCCTCTCAGGGTGAAAACAGCTTCATATTCCTACTTTTTTGGCTCAACTATGACTATAATTTCAGGAGTAGCTGCTGCTAACTTTTGAAGATAAGTCTGCAACGTAGTGTACAGTATAACTTTGTAATTATGTTTAAAAAGAATTTAATTATTAACGATAATTTAAAGACGTTTAAAGTGTTTTGGCCGAATTTAAAACAATTGAAGAAAGTAATTTACCATGGAGAAAAGTACTTACAATACAATATTTGACCTTCACTTTCAGGCATTAGGTAAGACAATATTGTGGTATTAGCTTAGTGTTGCCATGAATTTACTACTTTTACAAGAACACAATAGTCTACTTGTGACCAACTTAGGAGTAAATTATTTTCAATAGAATTTTTAATGCATAAAGTACATTGGAACATTGCAATCGTTATTTTTAGTAGTACTACTACACACAGAACACATTCTTGTTATAATAAATTATCATTGGTGGAGACAGTATGTACGTAAAGTACAGTGGCGAGCACCCGGTCACCTTGCGCTCGTTCTTACTCGACGCTCCCCCAGGCGCGTAATGCGACTCCCCAATAACCCTCGCCGCCTGCACCTGCCACAACGCCTTTACCCGCTCAACACCTGGACTCGCCCTTATCGCCTGTACCCGCTCAACACCTGGACCCGCCTCATCGCCTTTACCCGCTCAACACCTGGACCCGCCTCATTGCCTGCACCCGCCTCACCTTTTGCCTGCTCCACGCATGGGTTGTTCGCCTCACTCATAGCCACTCCATCGTCATCAACACCTATATTACTCCCTGAAGTACCTGCTGCAGGGATCTTAAAATTGAAGATGGAAATCGAGTGTCAAAAAAACTGAATATCAAAAAACTGAATTATTTAAAATTATTCAAATTATCTTCCACACTTGTATTAAAAATTTTGTAAGGATACAAACTTAGTTTTTTCTACGGATATAGAATTATCATTAAATTATTATTTAATTTGTATAAATAGTGAAACATCTCAGAAGGTAAGACTATATATCGGTTAATACGTCAAGAGCTGTCACGACCCTTGTCACTCACTGGCCTGATTTATCACACACGGATACTTATTTGTTCGGATCATCGGTCATATTCCAAACTGCATTACAGTTAAATTCGTCCTCGAAATACCGCGTGGAAGAATAGATTACTCGAATAGTGTCCCAGCCTATCAAGTATTAACTCGTCTATAACTCTCTGATATTTCAACACACATATATTAAATTCATGGGTTTATCTCTTGAAAATTTGTACATATATAATTTAATTTAATGTATAACAATAAACAATAATTTTCTAATGTGCAAAAGCCACGAAATAATATTTATATTACCATTACCATCTGAAGTCGATGACCTAATTATATAGCATAATTTTGTATATCTATAGGGGGGAGAATAAGTACTATGTGGAAAATTTTATTTAAACAATAAATTTTTACTTCATATCATAATATTAGTTCACGTAAAATATTTTCTCACAAACAGACTATTATAAAGACGTACAAGCATTTGAATGGAGGGATAAAGAATGTAGTGGATTTTTCTAAAATGTATTGTAAAGTATATCTGGGCAATTAAAGGATATATAGATATAAATATGTAGAATGAATATTTGAATAATACTAGTCATATTATAGTTAAATGAAATGCCAAGTTAAACATTTTGTAAAGGATTGTAAAGAAACTTCTACGAGTGAAAATATTGAAAAAAGTATCATGCATAGAATCTAATAAAGCAACATTCACATCTTACTGCAAGCCAATAATACTTTATACAGATATTTTGGTAAGTAAACAAACCATACTATTCCCTGTACCATAAAAGTTAATTGGAATAAGTCTCCGAACATTAATGGTTAGAGAAGTAATTAAACACAAAGTTGAGTACTACAGCTTACAGTAAACACAGTTAGTTACAGAAGATTCTACTCGCCTAGGTTCTATAAGATACACGGTTTACAACCGTTTATAGCGCTTAACCCACAGAAGAGATTCTGGTTTGCGCTTGCAACTTGTTTCCAAGAGACTACGATTAAACTTTAATAATAACTATTTAAAATTATACATTTTCATGGAGTGAAGTACCTCATTATTGAACTCTATGTGACGTATATAAATTAATGCTTCATGGAAAATGTTAATCATGTAGATCAGATTGTTCTCAAGATAAATTGGCAACAGTTTTACTAACAGACACAAATAATATTTTGACAGCCTCTTGAGTGGAAAGCTTCGTGAACTGTCGGTCAATCAAGCGAGTGAAAAAAAAACAGTCAGTTCTTGACCCAATTTACCTAACATGAGTGTGATGTAGAAGCTACGTAGCCATTCTATTTTTCAATATCACCATTAAAATGCAAGTAGTGACCCGTAAGTAACAATTAATAATTAGCCATTGGTAACAATAATTACGGAAAATTACCAAAAGCCGATATATAGTGTTTTATATCACGAAAACGAAAATGAACCACTTAAAAATTTACTACTAAAGTTATATGCTAGTACAGTTTTTCTAAACGTTTAGCTGATATTTTATTGTATAATATAAAAATGAAATTATCATATACTACAGCGTATATTACACAATATGTGTTATAATTAACTTACACTATAACAGTGATATTTATAATTTCAGTAGTACAATTTAACACTTCAACATAATAAAAAAACAGTACAAAGAAATCTATATTCGTTGGAGGGTACTCTGTAATTTTACATATAAATATGCGATTTCAAAGTACATTTATGTTCTAGTTATATGAAATATCCTTCGAGATATTACATTGCCAATATAATCTGACAATAAAATAAAATAGGTAAATAGATAACAGTACTCATTGTTTAGGTTAGGTGCTCTTTTACCCCAACCCTAAAGTTATTATCTACCCACTTATTGTGTCAAGCATATTTTACTAGTTGATGTACCTAATTTAGTAAGTATAGAGATTGTTGTTGAAATGTTTTCAGTTATAAAATCCCGTATTCTATAAATGTATACATTGCCATTCACTGTAACATACTATTTTAACAATCCATCATATTTTATTATTGTCCTTTGTAGTCTTATTATTTTATTTCTACCTATATAACTTTTTACATATATGAAATTTATCGATATATTATATACAAATCTCGTATCACAGTGTTGGTGGTCGCACTCCACGTAACCGACTCGACATAATTTTGTTAATTCTATTGTGTGTATTTTGTAGGTATGATAATGGGTCGTAAAGTCTATCTATAACTGCTAACTGATAAGTATGTCCAATGCATCCAAATTTAATTTTAAAAAGATATTCTCTTGTCACGGTTTAATTCCAACCATCTATACCTGTAAAAAACCGTTTAAAAATTAAATGTTTTTGTGAATTGAGAATGAATATTAGTTTGAAATTACTAGAAAATTTAAAATAAAATGTCAATTTTGACATATGTTATTAAATATCCCACATAAATATTTTAACCAAAAGCGAAGGACCACCATATTTTAAAAGGTTTATTTCTGGAGACCGGAAGAATGAACTAGACGAAGCTGTATAAAAATACTGCTTATTGTACCAATTCAGTATGATAGTATTAAGAACCTTGATAATTATCGTGTTCCCAATTATTCATGAAATGTTGTATACTACTTATAACTATGTATACGTGCTGGCTAGGAATTATAAGATATATAATAAGGACAAACATTATACTTAATTACATTAAAATTCTAAAAACCATTTTTGCCTTGCGCTACAGTGTATAAAAAGCTTATATAAACTTCATTCTCTAAACTTGGAGTTTAAGAAATCTTCTAACCTTAAGATATAAATCATTTTTGATTTAAGGATAATCTTTATTCTTACAGATTACGTTAATGTTAATTAAATACAGATTTGTAAATTTGTTGGAAATCAACTGTACAAGCGACATTATTACATTTATAATTCGGTATTGTGAAGGGAATGTATCGGAGATTATTTCACACACAAGATTACTTGAACGACAAAATACTCACTCCATTGAGTAAACGAGGATAAAAAGTGTATCAGATTACCTTCACTACACCACATCACAAAGATTTAAAGCGGAATATAATGTTTCACTGAAGGTACTTTAACAAGTAAAGATGATTCCTTAGCTCTTATTTAGTTTAAGTATACAGTGTAATACAAAAATTAGTTATATATTGGGATAGGTGTCATTGCGACACTTTAGCTTAAAGTTAAACTAGAAATTTTAAGATCTTTAATATCATAAAAATATTATATAATGAATTTTGATAGCTATGAAGCCAGATACTTAGTTATCTATGATCAAGCTATACAAGATATTGCATTTATTTGTAAATTCATACATAATCTATTGATCCATTTACTTTTTTATTTAATGACATTAATCCAAAGTAATACTCAGGTTTGCAAGTAGATACAGTCAAAGAATCCATCATTGGAAGTCAAAAATCACCAAATTTGTCGGCGAGACAGTTTTATTACAGTTAATATGATACATATTTAACTTTCAGCCTAAATTTTTTTTACAATGCCAATAATATTGATTAGCCTTGTGGATGCAAACAGCTCAGCAATGTGGATGCAAGGCAATTTAAAAACTTTCCTACAAGTTTTAACTTAAAACTAATTTAACTATTGACTCTGTTAGAAAAAGAATGTAGATTTTGTGACATCGGAATTATAAATAAATAATTAATTTAGAGATTATTGGTAATCAATATCTCTGAATATTTCGAACAAAGTACAGTATACACAAAAAGTGTTGGAAATGTCATTAATCATTACTTAAAACTTAAAGTATTTTTACCCCTTCCCTCTCTCATAAAAACCAAATTTTGAATATTTAAAAATAAAATTTCCACCGTATTATAATGCAATGCAATATCACCCTGGCCAATCAACATGAGTTTTATATTTTTAAATCAATTTTTATCAAGTTTTAATTTGAGTCAGCATTTTATTTGCGAGAGTTTATAGCGATCTAAATATCCTTATACGATTTAGATGTCTTAAGCATTCCAAAATAAATTAATTTTTTTCCAAGTCCATAAGTAATAGAGTTGTGAATTTATTTAAAATTTTAATAGTTGCTATATTGGAACGGCCTACCGAGCTGGTATATATATTAGGTTTAGGTATTTATAAGATTTCTAACTTTGTGGGCATCATGGACCGTGTTTTATAACAACCGTAATCTTCTGTTTATTTTAATTTGTACAGAATATTATATTAAATATTTATAATTTACAAAAACAATAGAAATTAAATAGAATATAACAAACCAATGCATAATAAGGACATAAATGTCTTAGGAAACGTCCAATTTCGTAGGTATATACTCAATAATTAGTGTCTGCTCGAGTGTACAAATATTTACCTGGGTAGACTCTTCATTAACTCTGTATATAGTTTATGTTACACTACTTTTGGAAACGATTACGCTCCCAATAACATGAGTTTACAAGCATGGTATGCTATTTCGATCCAATTTGAAACGAATTAATCTCTAAAACTAACGATTCCTTTGAAACACCTGAAGAAAAAACTAAATGCTGTTACTTTTGTTAACTGATTTTCAAAACGTCTAGTAATTCAGAATTTTTTTATCATTAAACTGTTTTATATTTAATTAGGTGTAAATACTAACATTTTATTGATCTAGAAAGAAATCTTTTGTAAACATCCTTATCAAGTTTATTTAATAGTTTAGCTACTCCGTTTTAAAACAGCAAAATAAATTTTTTATTCGCAGATCATAAATGTATGGATCTTTAGTAATAAAAGTGTTATATAATATATATTTTAAAACTCCCTGTGAAATTTTTAAAATTCTTTTTCTAACTTAGACGGTAATGCAGATATAGGCTAAATTAAATGTACATAACATAGTATCGCCAAAATGATGAAGTGTTGAAGGATGCAACAGGACGCAATGAAGGAGGTAGCACACATAAGGTCAGGTAAATGAATGAGTGTCCTGTTACTTTTTAACCACATAATCAATAGAGCGCTTCCTTAGACCAATGTACAAGAAAAGTCTTTTGGAACTTAATCTCAAACATTATTACAAAAAGAGACGAACGGTTTACGACATGACTTAAATAAGGCTCATTTATAACAAAGTTCTAATTAGAGTATATAAACTAAATTTATTACTTTTACACAACACAGAAATATACAGGGTGTTTGAAAAGTATGGGTACGGCTTAATATTTTAAAAACCATAGGAGATAACATCTATAAACTTTGCACAGTGTCATATGGCTATGTAAACTATTTTTTCCTTGCTATTACCATGACATGCTATGCAAACCATGGGGGGGACGGCCCACAGAGGAAAACATGGAAATCTTAAATTGAAGCATGGGTCGAGTGATACCTCATTTGAAAGAGCTCACTTAGTAGAGTTGAATGCCGCAAACCGCATCTCAAAAGGTTTATCCAATCAGAAATTATGTCATAAATTTATAACACAATAAATAAAACACAATAAATACCAATGTTTTTTAGTTTTATTTATTGTGTTATAAATTTATGACATAATTAGCAAAGTTTATAGATGTTATCACCTATGGTTTTTAAAATATTAAGCCGTACCCATACTTTTCAATCACACTGTATATATTTATATATGATACATATCTATATATACAATATAAATAAATGTGTCTCATTGCTGCTATATAGTGTAAGATATGACATTATTTAGTAATAAATAACATGATCTTTGCATATTAATATTACAGATTCAAAAATACACGTCCATATATTCCTAGTAGCACTGAAAGGATCTAGTGCTGCCCGATACATACATAATATGAAGAGGAAATCTATAAGTTAGTTATTGCTTAAACAGGGTAAATGTATGCTAAATTATTAGAATTTATATCACTACGCATTAATATTGAATTAAAATCCAATTTTGCAGGGTCAAGTAAGTAGATCAATAGATCTTCAAGTTAATAGAGTTGGAAGAGTCCAGTCGTAAAGATTATTAATTATAAGTTTTTCATTTGCTCCTTTAATCTTCTTCTAGAAGCAACGTTCTGTTCCTCATATATTGTTAAGATAAGAAGCATTAAAACAAATTATTGGTATTAAAGTTCCTATTAATATTTTGTTTTAATATATTGTTGAATTAAAATTTTTTACCCTACTTAAGGTTTTAATCTCACAGGAAATGCTCGTTTACCAACAAATTTTTGATAGCAACTAGATACGAAAACTTCAAATATATTTAAATTGATGCATACGCACAGTACGATAGGTTTCATAAGTTTAGCCGTTAATGGATTTCCCGTTACGTAGCAACAGTAACTTATTTTATTCTTCAAACAGCCCTTTGAAAGCAAAAGAAGTGGAGTGAATGTATACTCAAAGGTCAGTAGAGTTTTCGTATTGTTTGATCAGCAAATACATTCCGACATCTTGTCTCTTCGTGCACTCAACCATATTGTTATTCTTGAATGTAACGTTCTCTTTAAAATATTTCTCTTTTATTAATTAAAGATGTACATTATTCTTTTATATAAAATTCAGTTAAATAAATATTATAAATATTTATGTTACTTATTTACATTTTGTTTTTGCGGCTATTCTGTTAATAAATAAACAACATATAATTATGAGTGGGCATTGCTCTCCTCAACTCTAATTTGATAATGCTGTTAGGGAATTACCGTATCATTCTTCGTTCTTGATCTTAATATTACGAAAGCCTGAGTATTGGAAACTGTGCTGTAGCCATCTTGTGTATTGATCTTAATCTAAATGTAATTCCATGGAAAGTAAGTCCGCACTGTGACAATTCCATAAGACTATTCTTTGCAAAAGTTTTGTTGTATAATTTTTTTTAATGATGGTAAAATTGTAGTCACGCATTTAATACAATTACAACATTAAAAAAGTAGGACTTTTTATTAGTAACAGACTGATCCACTTTTAATCCTCAGTATGCTCGTACTGATATGCCACTGATCTGTTTGACAGAACAGAATGAAGAGAATAAAAAGGGGAATGTCCATACACGATAAGGTTTATTATACTGAAAAAAAGTGCAACGGTCACAGACACGATTTGAATCGGTGCTATTTTAAACTATGATCAAAAATCCAATGTAAGCTCAACTAACAGCGCTCCCAATAATGATTTTAAAGTTGCAACGTATTTTACTGTCGAATTAATGAAACACAGGTATGTGAGTAAAGTAAGATTAACAGACATCAGTTGTTATATATATAGTAAAATAGTCTAATCAATATTAATTTAATTGGTTACTGGTAAAAAAACTTGTTATAATTGAATATCTTTATGCTATGAAATTGTATTTTGTTTTTGACGATAAACATATTTGGCATACGAATTAAAATGTTTATGTTGATTTATTGAACTCAAAGTTGTGGCATATTATATTTTGTAGGGTCAGAGGGTGGACATTTAGGTACAATATGATCGTTTTATTTACGAACCTAAACATTTAATAAATATATTATATACCCTTCTTACAAGAATCCAAAATGTCTAATATAATAATTCTATATTATAATATTTGATTAGTCATATTTAATCAGGGAACGTAAATTGTTGTCCATTAAAACAGGAACTCGATGATATCACTGTAAACTAGATAATGTTGTCCACTGTTAGACAATATGATTCACCAACTCTTGTAAGTTTTAGTGTGTGAAAATATTATTTTTATTTGTTATGACAAAATAATAATAATAATAATTCAACATTCTGGATTCTAGTGTTAGGTAATAATATAAAATTTATAAATAATGCAACATTTCAAATAATATCCTGCTTAAATGGTTAATACATGCAATAAAGTCAAGACCTTTATAATGCATGATAAATATGAACCTATAAATAAAAACGATATTACACAGGTATATGAGTAAAGTAAGATTAACAGACATTAATTTTACAAAATAGCACTTGGCAAAAAGAGAAAAAGGTATTATGGTTTGGTATTAATATCTTTTCAACCAGAGGAATGGTAAGTCAGTCCATTCATAAAATTGGTGTGAAAGCAACATTTACATCAAATAAATAATTATATTACGGGGACAGAAGTTTTAAAAACGCCTTATCAGTTCACATCCCTAGACTATAAAGTATATCTGTGGCAAGTTTCATGTCTCGAAGCCTTTAAGATAGTGATCTTTGTATAGAGAGAAAATTACCCCAAACTTTACGATTCGAAATAGAAAGTTAACCTCATCCAAATAATATAATATAATAAAAATTCATTCTTGTCGTAGGACAACTACAAGTTGCATTTGCAGTGTAAACATCGTATTGTTTTATAATACAGGTAATGGTTAAAAAAACAAGGGCTCTACGGTTATTCAATTATACAAAAATACCAAAAAGAGAAGGAATTAAGGAGATTGATTTTAAAGCTTGTGTAACACATTTCCGGATGCAACTCTTCTAATGAGTAATAAGCCCCCGGTAATAAGTATTGCATCAATTTCAAATTTAATCCTGAAATTTTTTGATTTACTTTATGCAATAAAATCAATCCAAGAATTCTGTAGCTGACATTAAGATGTAAATCGGCAGCGAAAGCCGACTGATGCGGAGTCTGTTGTTGCTCACACGTGCATGTGCACCGCGGATCCACTAATGAATGATACCACATTAAAGTTTGCAAACATACCAATTTTAAAATTGTATAGTTATGGTACCACAGGAACTAGCTGTGGTACTCGGCATCAGGAATACAGATATAGAGACATGAACACCTAGTTTATACGAGCACGCCAACTGAGGTCATCATCTACATGAACTCTGATATTTTTATGAAAATTAATATGCTGTACAAATGTATTGTTAATTTGGATGATAGGAGAATTAGACTTAAACCACCTAGAAAATTCCATACAAACGAATTTTTATGTTCAGATTTAAATATGTATATCATGAAAAACTGGTATATCTTTGTTAAAACAAAATAATTCGTTATTCTCTAATGCTATAAAATCGACGCTGGAAAAAAGCTGACATCAATATCGTCAGATATATAACCAGAAGATTGTTTGAGACTAACACTTGAAAAGTATTTACATGTTATTGTCAGCCAGCAAAGGTGGTTCCAATAGTAGGTCTCGACCTAGTAATTGTGCACCTATAGTAAATGTTGTGAAGTGATTATTCAATGCCTCACACATTTACCATTTGCCCTTTAACCCATCCTAGCTAATCCTTCCGAACTAGTTTAAATATTGATGACATATTGTTAACTGGATTATTTATTTCCCAAGCATCTAAGCTCTTATTGGGATATAAAGAGAAGGTGTTATATAATTATTGGCGCTTAGAAGATTTTATTACCCTAGAATATGTTCTACTTTTTTAGTGATTTATTGAGTGTTATTGAGTAGGGTATATTTTTTAAGTCATAGTAAGTTTGTAAAAATCTTACTTGAGTTGTTATATTCTGAGTCATTAATTTTTTTGGGTAATTCTATTACTTGTCTTTTGTTGTTCTCTTCGGATAAGAAACATCAAAACTGTAGCTAAATGTTTAATACAAATGCATCAAATATGATATCACTATGAATATATGACCCTTAATAGGGTTATAAATTTAATAACAATAAAATATTAAATAAGATGTTACTACTAATTTCAATACTAAATTTTTATTTTAGAAAAGGATATCGGGATCTAATAAAATATATAACTAATACTAATTACTTTCCAACTCCTGTATAAGTTGCGACTTGGAATTCCATTTTCGCAGGGCCATAGTGTTATTTAATCTTGTTGTTTAGGGATAGAAAGTATAATTCTTTGGTTTTAGACCATTGGATTTATCCTATGTAGGTAAATATTAAACTTAGACATTTCTACTTGTAATTAATTCTCTGTGTCGGGCTACACTAGGACCTTTTGGGACTAAATTCAATGAGAGGTTACTTAGAAGAATTTCATATACATTTACTTTAAGTTTGACCTTTGATTTTATACTTTTATATGCAAGGAACATGCTATTTAATGCTATCGTCTTGTTGTAACAGAGAGATTAGTAATGATAAATGCAAATAAACTGCAAGATATTACAAATAATTTTATATTTGTGTATAATATTAAAATAATAAATAAAGTTTACTTAATTATTACACATACCCGTAAATACACATGTTATACAAGGTGAGTCTGACCACCCGTGCAGTATTTACAGCTGTCTTAATAACTGATTTTTCACACTTTTTCTATCTCTTTTCTCCATAATTTGGCCTGTACGAATCCGTTAAAACTATTTTGAATTTTGAAAAATGCCCCTAAAGGGCCCCTATTTGGGGGGTAGGGGTATAAATACTGGACGGGTGGTCAGACTCATCCTGTATAAATTCCCTTCATTGAAATCGTGTCGTTCAACATCCGTCTGCCTGGTCCGTCGGCAATAAAATAAAATATAAAGTTCCTACAGACTTTTATCCTTGTACTTGGGTACTTCTTTATATGTATATATATATGGAAGCGCATTATTGGATTCTGGGTAAACATTTTAACATACACTCCGCCCGTGTGTCTGAAGTTAAGTGTAATGTGCTAAATACATGTGTCGACATTTCCAAATATCTTGGCGTTTAGTATACATTGTAAAAAGTAAATGTTTTTGAAGTCTGCGATATTCATCGGGATATGTTCTTCGAATACGGAATTAAATTCCATTGCCAATACGATAAAAAGTATGATATGTCTATGTCTAAGGTTCATGGCATAACATATTTTATTTAGATATGTTAATGTAGAGTGTGTACAGTGTTTTTCGTGTAAAATGTATATATAAAGCCTTTTAAAATTAGTTTTTTGAGTTTTAGATATTCACACCTGGTTTTTGCAATCTATATTAATATATAGTATAATATAAAATCGCTTTTTTTTAGTCAGTTAGTGCATTAATATTTTCTAAACTACTCAAAAGATATTGATACAGTTTAAACCTTAGGATTCGTTATGAATTATGACAAGTTCCTTAGTATTGATACAACAATATTTGAATCAATGAAAGTAGAGAAAAGATTGTATATTGCGAAAATGTATATTATTTAATGCTTTCATTGTTAATGCCAACTAAACTTTTTGACTTATAACAAAATAATTTACTACAGAATTGTACATTTGAACGTGGCCTTAAAAAGGTAACGCAGTGGTACATATTTGCCCCCTAATAATAACATACAATAAACTATTTTTCTCATAAGAAAATTAAATTTTTATTATAATTTCCAAATCCATTTTAGATGAATAAAGTATCCATGTTGTAAGCATTAAGGATACGTAAAAATTAGGTCGAATTACTTTTTAAACAAATAATTTCGAGCAAAAATTTTGTAGATAGGTATTAAATACAATTTCTTACATATTTTTTGATCGTGGTAACATGACAAAATCAGCATTGGAGTCAGAAACATAATTGACTCAAACCAGAAGTGCTCATACAAGTACACAGACTACATTTTTTGGGAAGACGTCGGCAAATGCTAGTAATTAATATCTCAAAAATCAAAAGTATCCAGAGTATAAAATGATTTGCTTAAGCCGCGGAACATAGAAGTTACAGGTAGTAACACTTTGGGATTATTTAATGCCACAATTTAATACCTTTATGAAAAAATCTATACAGTGTGTAAGGATACATTACACTACCATAAAAAAACGACAGAATATTCCATTATAAATGTAATAAATATAATTTACTTTCATTAAAGAAAGGTTTTCTCTTCCACATAATGATAGAGTACACGCAATTTTAATCTGTATACATTTACAATTACCACAATTGTTTAACTACTACGAGACTCAACACCGCCACTAATGAACCCTTTGAAGCGCTTAGTAAACAAACAAGTGAAGCAGTTTTAATATTTATTACGTCTGACAACATCAGTTTACTCCTCAATACAGCTGCTGTTTATCGAGTTATGTTACGTATAAATCTTTTATGTTGTGGATTGATTTTGTGAACGTTAAAAGAACAGCGGTTGTAACAAAAGTAAAAAACACTGTTTAACAATAAAACTTTTATAAGATCCTTACCAAATATATAAGAACTTTTGCCTCCAATATTAAAACCTCCTACTTATAAATAAAAATAAATGAAAACATCTGTTACTTACACGCAAATTTTGAGAACGACTAGACTAATTCTACTAATATATTTTTTAAAGTATCAATTGAAACCCGTTGAAGGTTTTTTATAAAGAGAAAGATATTGCAAGTTACATGGAATATTTTTTAATTTGGAAAAAATATGTTTTATTATCTAAAAATAAGTGAAACATCAGTTTTAATTTTTAATTTTTTTATGCTACTATTTACAGTTTTGTCAAATATTAAGTATACAATGCTTGATAAGTAGTTGTAATGCAGATTGTACATAAAAAGGTGATATCAAAAACTATTTACAGATGGCGTCAGTGATTTACAGTGAATTTTATTCAACGTAAATATTTAAACATCATTGAAGAGGTTAAAATGAGGAAACACTGCCTTCTCTCCAACCAGACAAAGAACGTTCTTGCCCTGATATATGTCAAGTCTCCACTACGGTACATTTACTCCTTTATGAGCAACCTCATCAACTGGCTGCTCCTTATATTTATTCTATGTAGAAATTTACTTGTGGACGTTATTTTTCTTGCTAGAACTTCCAAAACATTAAAAACAGTAGTCTCACCGTTAATAAAAGTACAAAAATACAAAGAAATAGGATTTTTGTAAAAGGAGAGACCGATATTCTTTTAACCCTTAGTATGCCCGTCGTCATGGTCCACTATCCTTCGGAACATAACCGAATAAACGGAATAAAAATGAGAAATATTAAACATTATAAGATCGATAATACTGAAAAAGTACAACCGTCACAGAAATGATAAAATCCGGCGCTATTTCTAAGTCAGAAACAAAGTACAATGTGCTCGACCAACAGCGATTCCAATATCTATTTATCTGTAACATCGTTTTACAGTTCGATTATTGAAAGAGGGGTATAAGAGTAAGGAAAGATTAAAAGAAATTTAATGTTTTATTTACAGTAGAAAAAACTATTCGCTTTAACAAGTAATTAGTAGTTACGAATAAATCTTATACTTTTATAATTGCATGTGTTTATAATAATATTATGTTCATATTACGATAAAAATATTTATTATTCAAATTAAAAAGACGTGATAAATTAATACAGGATGTCAACACTTCACTTCACGTGCTGCATAAATACGCTTTGCTAATTTAGTAAATAATTTCAAGTCCATAGATCAATTTTATCTCGAGATGTCCTGCAAACGCATGGACAGAACATGTTTTTAAGTACTACTGGCTTTTATCAGCGGCTTCACACGCAATTTTCAAAATTGAAGAACGTATATATACTACTTGATAAAAACTCTTATGATGTAATAAAACGATATTTTATGAAATTTTAAAAACCTCCGTAGACATATAGCAGGTAAATATTATTTCAGTGTGACTTTTTAAGAGGTGTGATTTTTGAACCGGGCTCTTATAATTTGCACGTGTAGGAGCATTTCTGATTCGAATTAGTTATATTTCTAACAACTAATCTGAGTCTGCATTGTTGCCCTAAACAAAATAAAAATACAAAAGTTATAATTTTCGTCAAACTAATTCGGTCAAAAAAAGATTCCTCCTACCACTTGTAATGTAATTCTATACCAAGATATTCCAAAAGCCATTATTATTTTTGGCTTGCTTCCTGATACAAGAAATTTACTTGTTAACTGAAGGATGCGTAGGAGTGAGAAGCCTATTACGTTGTATGGGAAAATTCAACCTACTTCTGGTGTAAGGGGAAATTCCTTACTAACTTCATGCAACTTTCGTATAAAAGTCGACTTAGTTTTACGTAGTGAATAATTGTTGTTTTCCAGAGTATAGACCGGATAATAATTAATTGTCCTGGTTGTTAATGTTCATTTCTCTGATTTTCCTTAAAAAATGATCACCATTTTCATGTACCGTATATGAAAACAATCACAGCTTTGCTCATGAAGGCTGTTTATAATAATTATTAAATTATATTTACAATCCATGAATCTTTTTAAATTCATTACCTGTGAACTCTGAAGTAAAAGTTACATAGTAACTTTGTATTTTTCTGTATGCAATACACTACTGATACAACACTATAGAGTTCACGTAATGTATTTTATGTATATTATTTTGTATACTATGCACATCATAACTAATATAAGCAGAAGTTTCAGCCATTTCGTCGAATTTCACCTAGTATTCTACCAAAAAATATACAACCTATTCATAGATTCATTCCATCGAATAAAAAATGTTGTATTAAATAAACACGTTCTTTTTATATAAACTTTATTTGTAAAATGAATTATAAAAACTTCTATTTTGCATTTGTTTATTTTTATAAAAATGGTTTTTACACATTACTACACAATTACATGATTAGTTTTCCGAGAATCGAAATTTTGAAATCTAATATTTCAGTTAACACCTTAGCTTGAAAATTGTAGGGATAATCATGTTTTCAATTAGTCCTTTACACTTTTTGAATGTTTATATGATTTTAAATTAGAACTATATATACCAACATTACTAAATACGTGTATTAGGAAGTTAGCTATTAAAAGAGTTATATGCTAGGATTACGTAGAGAATGAGGGTAATATTACTAGAAACAAACCCTCCATAATAGTTTTCCAATTCTTACATAAAATGTGAACGACCAAACAAATGTTTTGATTGCTTATCGTTCTTCCTTTAAATATAAATGCCTGTTTTTATTTATTGCTTACGTGTTCCATCACTTGGTGTATTTCAGTTAAAGTAACAGGATCAATTTGGAAAGTATTACAAAAAATAAATGTTCAATACTTTTCTTGTCACAAATAATCTTACTTGAAATATATGGGCATAGTAAAGGACGTAGTCATACCAGTAATGCAATCACAACGAAACTTCATATTATTTAACTGATAAAGAATTATAAACTTCTATCATGATCCATTTTTTTATTAATACCTTTCTTCTTTCCTGCAATACAGTTTTGTTTTATTCTCTACAAGTGCAATATGCACTTTGATATTAAAATTAAGTTTTATTTTCTAAGGCTATTTCTCATTTTCTGTAGATTATTAATATACTTATAGGAATACGTAAATATAAATACTAATATTTTCCATTTCCAATCACGATTACGGCCTCTGTTCAATCTCTATTAATTTAGGTTGAACGTCTTAAAGTAAATGGCAATACCAATTTCGTTGTGAGACCCCATAGTCCTGAAAAGAGATAAGTGTCTGTCCATAACCATTTTTACACAACTCAAACCGAATGGTTGGACACATTTAACCAAAATTATCATAATATGTGATTTTAGCGTATTTTTTTTCATAATGGGGTGAACCCGTAAAGTAATTACCGTTTAAAAAATCCAGCCTGAAAATCCTGGTAAAAGAATAGAGCTTCTTAAAAATTTGCAAGAATGATTTATAAGACAAAATTGTTTTATAAATAATATCAAATATAAACAGCTTTGGGTCCCAAAGAGGCGTGGCTCCCATGGCTCCTATCCTAAAAGCGTTTAACATCAACTAGCCTATATACTTTGATTGTATGTATTACGAACAAAATTAGTACAAATATTAATATAAATATACTTATTAATATTTTATTTCCGGCGTCGTCTTTCGAACAAGAGGAAGGAACTTTGATCAAACCAAGAAATTCAAAACCTTATGGTTGAATTCGGGTGTAATATTGCTAAATGTTTTAAATTAAAATATATAATAAATAATTATGGGAGAAAAAATATATACAAAAATTATTTTACAATATAAGTAGATTAGTGAAAAGACAGAAAAAATAAAACATTTATTTCCTTAATAAAGGGTGTGCACAGGTAGGGGTTGTAAGAAACCAGCAGTTTATCTGTAACACGACTTTAAATATTTATCTGAAACTGGTTAAATAGAGCTTGAAAAGTTGACAATTTCTTCTACCTCTTTGATTGGATATAACGGAGGCCTATGAAAGGTTTTGGTGATCGAGATAGTTTTTGTTTATGTAACTGTGTAAGAAAAAAACTCCAATAGAGTAAAGTAAAATTAAACCGTTTTTCCGGCCGCTTTTTTTTAATTAACTTTTACGTAAGTAAAAGCCTTATACTAGGATTACGATTTTTATATGGAAAATTTGTTGTGTCTACTAATACTACCTTTTTTACTAAGATTATTGTAATATGTTGACGAAAAGGGGAAGAAGGAAATTAGGAGAACACTAAATAATGAATATCACTTTGCAAGAGAGTACAAGTTGTTTTAAAAACAATTATCGATGTTAACTTTTAAATCTTAATATTAGTGAAATAAATATTGCAATATAAATTTAAATACAACAGTTATAACAAGTATATACATCAACATATTGAGATTTTAATAAATATTTTTGGGTAAAATTTAGTTTTAAATACAGTTTCTTGATTTTTGGTTTGTAGTTCAGTTTTATATAGCATCACCAAAAGTCCTGCTCAATTTTTTTATATACTGTAGGCAAATACTTCCCGAGTCAATTACTGATTAAGGCGTATTATGGACTGATTTACCCCCATCTGATCTTACGGAGTGGTCCTTTGGGGAGCTTGCGCTAACGTTTCAAAGAGCATTCATACTCCAAAAACAAGCAATTCGAATAATCGCCAAAATCAAATTTAAAGAGTCGTGCAAGAAAGTTTTCAATATGGCAGCTTTTGACCCTGCCGTGCTTCTACATTTTGGAAACAAACTTTGTTTTGTGGTATGAGTAAATGTGCCTTAACCAGAGTCCGAGACATTACACATGTATGAGACACGTGGTAGAGCAAAGTAACAGAACTGGGAGACACAGAACGGTGGTTTATGAACCCCTGACCTTGCAGGTGGGTGTTCATATTCCTCAACAGACTGCCCAATTCTATTAAAAGATGCTCCCACTCTCAATGAGTTAAAGACTCGCCTTAAATGCTTCTTGGTGTCACAAGTGTTCTATAAATGCATGTAAGGTTTTAGCATTCGACTGGCAAACCGCCCAATTATAAGACTGACTCCGCTGAACTAAGTGGGTTGCATTGGCGATGTAGGAGTAAATAAATAAATCTGTATGTGTGAGTGTGTATTGTTGTATAAATTGTCATAAATTAAAAAAAATCCGTGACGTTTGCCATAGAATGTAAACACTGCTGCTGCAAATAAAGACAATTAATTTCTACAACTATAAAAAACATGTTTTTGTTCGTTTTATATAACTTTTCACGTTATGCAAAGTTTATGGATTTGTGCCGTATGCAGAATAAAAAATAAAAATTGATTTTTGACTAATTTGTCCTTAAACTACAAGTCCAACAATAATGGTACGAAAACAAAACAC
The DNA here is from genome assembly GCF_021130785.1 of Homalodisca vitripennis. Taxonomy (NCBI): domain Eukaryota; kingdom Metazoa; phylum Arthropoda; class Insecta; order Hemiptera; family Cicadellidae; genus Homalodisca; species Homalodisca vitripennis. The sequence goes on from NW_025777845.1 coordinate 153,824, forward strand.
ATATGCCTTAAATAAGTACGAGTATATTTATACTGTTCAGATTGTAGTGGATGACAATACATCCAATTGTGGTTTGTGTTTAGTTTTAAAAAGATATATCTAGACTTATAAACATTATAAACCTAAAAGGAGACGTTTGCCATGAACTTTAAATCTAAAATTAGTTGAATTCTACAGCTCACTAATTTACAAAACTCAAGAAGAGCTTTTTCTTGTTATCTTATTACAGTCCACCACCAGTGGCTTTGATGGATAGTATATAAGTACTAATGAGCATTTATTTTATTCGTAACGTTTTAATTACTTTATTAAGCAAATAATCTAATTAAAACTGCCGCTAAAATATATCATTATTAATTTTAATTATTAACAACATAAACTCAAATTATTAAAAGATACTCTTAGCTCCCTGTTAGCTAAGCCAGAACAAATTGGGCAAAAAAAGATATTTTGCCCAATAAACTTGATACCGCGTGATTTAATCTAATATAAAACTATTACACACTAATAAACCGTTATAGTATTGAAACACTGGAGGATATATTTGCAAAGATATTCTTCTAATGATATAAGATCATTAGATCTATAGATATAGATAATTATCTAAAGATAATTTGGATTATTCAGGTCATAATCGTATTTTAATAGTGATGTATAATTAATCAAAAATCTTTTATTATACTTAATCAAGGTGATAATTGTATCAAAATGTAAAAAATTTATACTGTTTCATATTGGTGATTCATAGCTGACGATGGCATCTTAAATGTCAAACGGCCTCAAGAAATTACTTTAAAATTACTGAACAATAGTGACTTTTCTGTTATAGAAAATAATAGAAAATAGTTTTATTCAACAAGACGAGTGCCTCCTTCAGTGACAGCTCGCCAACTTTATCTCTCAATTTGTTAAATAAGGATTTCAAACGATTAACCTTTTGGCAATAAGTTTATAACAGAATTTGGTGTTTTTTTTTAATTATGTAAATTTACAGGTTTTCCTGAAAATTATAAATATAAATAATCCTCTTTCGTTCAGTAACAGCCTAAATTTACTTTATACAAACTAGACTTCTCCATTCATGTAATATTCTATATACAACTTTGAACACAGATCAAATTAATATGCCTCTATGCTATTTTATAAGTAATCAATTAGAAATAGATTACTTTTTTAACCATCTACTACTCACAGTTGTGGCGATACTTACACTGTACTGCCAAGGAAAGAATACTTGGAATAGGTTTTGAATACTTTTTATTGTTCTTGATTTTAGAACCCTATATATTTACACCAGGCTGTAAATCAGTTTATTTATTATCAAAAAGTTGTAAAGTACCGCGGTTATAAGAAACGAAACGTGGTGTGAAAGTAATTTCAATTATACATTATTATGATCCCAAACAACTACGAGTACATCCTGCTGAGAGCTAAACAAGAAAATCGGGATTTACTTATATTAGGTAAGGTCTTTTTTAACGTGTGATCAAAAAAACCTTTATATTGTATTAAAACTAAAAATAGAAGATAATCTTTACACTCGTAATTAGTTACCTATTACTTAGGTATTACTTAGAACATGTATAGTAGGAACAAGCGAAAAACGATCTAGGTCATATGCATAATATGGAGAACACAAAAAAAATTAAAATACATTTCAAAATCAATATTGATTCAATTATTTACTGTTCGATGTATTTTATTTAACATTTAAATGAATATTTTATTTAATGAATGCTATTTGGAGCTTAAGTCTGGTATTGAAATCAAGTAAGTGGTCCCACAAAACAAACCTCTATTTTTACATGTTGTCTACCACGGGATTCTTGCGGTTGTATTTATTTAACCTAAATTTCGCATCAACCTATTTAAATATATTTAATAAGATTTAAGTTCATTTGTGTTAACCCTCTCACTTTAAAAGGCGGGTAGACCCCTATAGCAGGATAAAGCTCCAGTACATTTAAAGGAAGAAGTTTTAATACAATTAAATTACATCAACAAAATATTAGTCACATTTTGTAGCCGGTAAAAATTGATCCCCAGCTTGCTAAGTTTTGTTATTGATTTTATTCTTCAATTACTAAATACATACGTATTATAATAAAATAAATACTAAAATTTTAATATTTATATAATCTCCGTTGATTAGACCATGATAAACAAAGCCAACAAGCAGAATAAAAACATTAAAGTACTGTGTAGGTTTTGGAGTAACATGTACAAAAGTAACGTGTCCATCAGTACAATTAAACTATTAAGAACCAATTGTCACTGTGTCCTACATTGTTCTAGACGAATAAGCTACACAATTATTCCACGTAGTGGTAGATTTTATTGAATTTTCCATTTTGGAAGAGCAATTTATTTCTTTTTATTTATAATAGCTGTTGGTCTGTTTTTTTCTTCTATTTCAATTAAAGAAAAATTGAAGACTTAGACTATCCTTTTCTTGTGCTCAATATCCGGTTAGGGTGATCAGTGACTTAATTTTTATGCTTTGCTCGCGTTAGTCATGAATGCGGTTAATTGGTATCAAAATTCAATTATATATTCCCAAACGTCACAGCTGTAGCCTGCCATTGTTTGCACGCCCGGATCCAAAAAAGAAATACCAATCTGTACACCTCAGAAAGCAACTTTTTGGTCAAGGAAGATTTTTAATTTGAGTTATCTTACTGTGTCGGTCTAAAATTTTAATCTCCTGTTGCAATAATTAGTGTA